>NW_010163459.1:0-10677 GCF_000695765.1 Mesitornis unicolor | reverse complement strand
GCTGCTAAAGGCTGGTGCTCGCCCCCGCCAGCATCATCCCTTGCTGGTTTTACGTCGGAGTAGAAAATGAATCATTTTCCTTCCTATCCCAGCCCCATCGCACACAGAGATGGACAGAAAGGAAATTTCCAGCTCCACTTGAGGGTTTGCAAAGGCCTGAGCCATCTATGAGTGCTTTGGCACCCAGGACCACGCTGAGCGCTGCTTCAGTTCCTTAACTTGCTGTGGGAAATGGCACGGCGCGGTGTTAACGCGGAGTTCAGAGCAGCGCTTCCTCTTTGCAACGCAGCAATCACATCCCGAATAGCTGCTGTGAAAATAAAGAGTGATTTCTCTTTTAACCAGGCAGTGAGAGCCAGTGCTGGGAGTTGCCTTTGCACGGAGCCACTGCTCGGCTCCATTGACCCCAGGTGGGCTCAGTCCTGCACCATGGAGAGCATGGATGGGAGCAGAAATTCAGGAAAAAAACCTCTTTTCACCAAAAAAGGGATTCATTTGGACACAGATCCTCCCCAGAGTGGTTTCTCCTTTGGGTCTGTCCACCCTGCATTAACACGATCCCAAATCCACCAGCACAGAGCAACTCCTGCCTGGAGATGGATAACGAGAGCTCGCACTCAGACTCTCGGTCCCCAACCCCAGGGGGTCCCAGCGTGGCTGCCCCAGCCCCCAGAGACCCCAGGAAGGGGGTGGCAGGAGCAGTCGAATTTCCTGCCATCCCACAACTGGAATCAGGAACGAAGCATCTCCAGGGAAGAGGGAGCAGCTATTTTTGCTGCCGCTCCGTGCCAGAGCAGCCGGGGTTGTATCGAGGGCACGCTGCGAACACAGTGTTATAAATAGGAGTAATTACTCGGGTGGGGGCACGGCACTTAATGAGGGGTTGGGCTGACACCAGTGATTGCATGACACTTCCCAGCGCGGGGTGGGAGGGTGATTTATGCCCTTGTGAGCCTCGGGAAGGAGGGGAAGCCATCGCTGTGGGTCCCCGGGGATGCAGTGGTACCCGGGAGGGCAGGAGCATCGCGGGGACAAGGATGCTTTGTGCCAGGGTGGAGGTGGCAGCTGGGGAAGGAGAAATGCTCACGTCTTAATTACAGTCCCCGTCAGTGGAGCCGATACCTGGTGACTCAGTAATTGTGTCCGGGAGCTGCGGGCAACAGTTAATTTTAATTAAAACCTGTGGCCGCCACCGCCTGAGCTTTCTGCATGGGCGACAGTGGGCAAGGGCTGTGCTAGGGAGGCTTTTCATCCAAAAAAGCCAGCTCTTGTACCCGTTATGCCCTTGGCACCCCTCCTGCTTCTTCTCTGGGTTGGCCCTGGGGATGTGCAGCCCTAAAACCTGGGGTTTCCCCCCAGGAGGAAGGAGCAAGGACAGGAATAAAGCACTAAGAGGGAGAAAAGGGGGAACCTGGAAGGCAGCGGGGATGCTCAGAGTGGGCAGAGAGTGGGGCTCTGGGGTCGCCCTGTCACAGACTTGGGCTAAGCATGGGGAAAATTCATTGCACCCAATTTCCAAGGTGTGGGGTCCCCAAGACCCCTGATCCCAGACCTCTTTACCCCTGGTGGAGGGCACAGGACCGGCCCCGCTGCAGGCAGAGCTGAAGGCAGCTCCAGTTCCTGCTGCCCCAGCCGGGGAGTTTGATTCATGGCCCCATCAATGCCGTGTCTTTATGCATAAGGAAGTAATAATGGAGATGAAGCAAAGCCGTCCTCTCTGCCAGCGCCCAGCGGGATTGATGGGGCACAGCAGGCTCAATGGACATTTCGGCCTCCCCCCATATCCCGTGGGGCTCAGCACCAACCTGGCCCCAGTGCCACCCGGGGCCCGTCCCCATCCTCAATGTGTGGGGAGAGGGAGAAACCCCCATTTATCTTTGCTGCGCAGCAGCGGCCCTGCTCAGCAGAGAGCCGGGGTGGTGCCGAGTTGTGTCTGTGGCAGTAATTGAGTTAAAAGTCCATCACTGACACACAGATCCACTTTTCCCACGAGTTGAGCGCTCACGAGCATCCCAGACTCCCTTCTGCTTTGAATTATCCCGGCTCTGCTGCCAATATCACTGCTTTCTCAGCAGCTTACTGGACCACATCTTCATCCCATCCCCAAAACACGCACCCAGATGACATGTACTACCCGCTTCGCCTCCCTCCCCCAGCACTAGAGAAAACATGAAATACCACAAGGAAGGCTTTGGGTAACCCCTGGGCAGAGCCACTCCAGCTCTGTGGTGTCGTGGAGCAGACTTTGGGCATCCCAGCAGCATCTGGACCCCAGCATCCCCCTTTTCCCCTTTCAGACCCATTACCCAGGACCCAATCACCTTTCCCTGCCTTGGTAAGTGCTGTGCCAGCCCAGCTCGCCCTGCAGCCCCTCCAGCATCACCATAACTTTATTTATTATTGCAGCCATAATCTCTTTGCTGTCCCCAAAGCCCCGTTAGCTGCCAGCTCTGCCCCATCTCACTTGCACTTTAGGACCTTTGCTCCTTTGGGCTGCCCCGTTTCCCTCCCGTCAGCGAGTTTCAGGGATGCTGCACTCTCTGCCTCCTGGGTTATCGATCCCTAATTCCTCCCCCCATGGGGGCCCCTGCTCTTTGATTGCTTCCCCCAGCTGCTCTGTTCCTGCTTCTCTACATCCCCCTCCCTGTCCCAGTATCCCACAGCTCTCCAGTAGTGCTGCATCCCACCCAGGAGCATGACCCCCATTGCATGAGGGGCCAGGCCTGGGGACACCAGGCTGTCAGGAGCAAAAAAACAGCAAAGAGCAGCGCACAAAGCTGCCAACAGCTTAAAAATGGACTTAAAAGTGAGCATTTCACCTGCACAACACATCGCTGTGAGCTTCTGCTTCAGCTCGGTCCTCAGAGAAGAGCAAGAAGTGCTTTTTTCCCTTGTAAAAAAGGAAAAGATAACACAACCCAGCTCTGCCATGACCCAGCAAAGCCCCAAACCAGCTCTGCTCCCCCTGCATGGCTTTTATTGCTCTTCAGCTCATCAGTTCCTGCTTGCCCAGCGCTGGGATTTGGTTGCCGTTACTGGACTCATCCAGCCCAAAAGTGGCTGGGAGCAGAAGTACCTACAGCAGAGATGCATGTGAATGACTCCAGGTTTTTACATCCATCTTTTCACAGCTTTTGGACAGGAGAAAGTCTCCGCTGACCAAAAAGGCGTCACCTTTTGAGGCTTGCGGGCTGCAAGGTCTGCTCATGGTGAATAAGTAAGAAAAAAGTGATCCTTAAGGGCTTTTTCCCACCTCTGAGCTGTGGTACCCGGGCTCCTCGCATCCCTCAGGATCCGCAGCATCCTCGGCCCTTTGCTTTTGTAGTTTGTTTGTTTGCGCTCGCCTGTCAGCTCCCCCTCACACCGGCATCCCGGATGAGAGCAGATCGCACGCTAATAAACACAAGATTGGCAGCCTGAGACGGGGAAAAACCGCTTGAATTTCAACGGGAGCTTTGCTTCTGCACCTGGGTTTGCTTCAAAGACCAAGTTCCCTCTCTGCAGACAGCTATGGGATACAGGGAAGGAAGGGGGTGGGATGCAGGGAAGGAAGGCGATGAAATGCAGGGAAAGCAGGGGCTGGGATGCAGGGAAAGGAGGAGATGGGGGACGGGGAAGGGAAGGGATGGGATGCAGAGAAAGGAGGCAGTGGGATGCAGGGAAGGAAGGCGATGGGATGCAGGGAAAGGAGGGGATGGGGGGCAGGGAAGGGAGGGGACGGGATGCAGGTAAAGGAAGGGATGGGATGCAGGGAAAGGAGGAGATGGGATGCAGAGAAAGGAGGCAATGGGATGCAGGGAAGGCAGGGGCTGGGATGCAGGGAAGGGAAGGGATGCAGGGATGGGAGGGGATGGGATGCAGGGAAGGAAGGGCACGGGATGCAGGGAAGGGAAGGGATGGGATGCGGGGAAAGGAGGGGATGGGATGCAGGGAAGGTAGGGGGTGGGATGCAGGAAAGGCAGGGGATGGGATGCAAGGAGTGGGATGAAACAGAAGCATGTGATTGGACTGGGACCGTTATAGCAGCGTTCACACTGTAAACAGCTTGGCTATACCCTGTGCCCATCTGTGCCCATACTTTGCTGCCTGTGTCCACACATCCCAGCCTGGATCACTCCGAGATACTTCCCCAGGCCCCCGCCGGCACCTGGGATCCAACAGCAAAGATTAGGGCTGCTTCTTTTTTCTTCGGCGAGGAGTGTAATCCCCCCTTTGAAAGGCGCATCCTCCGCTTGATGCTTCCTGACATTAATATTATCATCTCCAACCAGCCGCAGAGCCCAGCTGTCGCCTGCGATTAGGGCACTGACACAGATCGGTGCAAGATTTCACAAGCGTCTCATTACCGCTGACTCCGGCTCGGCGCGGCTTTACATCTGCCTGAACCCGTCACCCGGGGGGGCGTGCGCCGCCGCTCGGCCCCGCTGCATGCTGATGAGGGGTGGCTGAGGTGGGACGAAGGCTGCTGGGACCCCCCCTCCAGCATTGCTGGGGTTCTTTCAAGGAGGTTTTCTTCCTCTGGGATGGCAGACTAGTTATACTGGTAGGGGAGCATCTTTCAGGGGTATGGCCTGGGAGGGGTGAAAGAGCCCCCAGCATCGCCAGCATCTTCAGCATCCCCAGCAGCCCCAGCAGCCCCAGCAGCCCCAGCAACCCCAGCATCTTCAGCATCCCCAGCAGCCCCAGCAACTTCAGCATCCCCCACCCCCCCTGCCAGCCTCAGCACCCCCAGCAACTCCAGCATCTTCAGCAGCCCCAGCATCTTCAGCATCCTCAGCATCCCCAACACACCCAGCATCCCCAGCATCCCCAGCATCTTCAGCATCCCCAGCAATTCCAGCAACTCCAGCATCCCCAGCACCTTCAGCATTCCCAGCATCCCCAGCATTCTGAGGGTGGGAGATGGAGGGAGTCCTACAGCAAAACAACCTTGACCAAACAGAGCCCCCAGCAGGGCCAGGGCATGCTAAGCCTCACGCTGATGCTCTCGCTCATCCTAATTGCAGAGGCAGGGGAGATTTTAGGAGGCAGAATGTAATTACAGCGGCTGGAGCCTGGCCAGGGCTTGGCGGTGAGCACGGGGACTCTTCCAGAAAGTGTTGTGGGTTCATTGATGGCCTCAGATAGGCAGGACCTCTCTGGTGGGGTGTGCTTTTGTGATGGCAGAGCTGCCTCCAGCAGCACAGTGGCTCCTGAGCTCTGCACGGGGACCAGTGGCACCGCTGGCCTCACATCTCATGATGGGGACTGAGATGTTCCGGGATGCTGTGCATGGGATTCAAGCTTAATGCAGCATTCCAGAGCATCCCAGTCCCCTGTATTAAGCTTGAATCCCATGTGCAGCATCCTGGAGCATCCCGGTCCCATGTGCAGCATCCTGGAGCCTCCCAGTCCCCAGCACAGCATCCTAGAGCATCCTGGTCCCATGTGCAGCATCCTGGAGCATCCCGGTCCCCAGCACAGCATCCCAGAGCATCTTGGTCCCATTTGCAGCATCCTGGAGCATCCTGGTCCCCAGAACATGGGATTCAAGCCTAACACAGTGACACATGCCCAACTGCAGGGCTTTTCTGTCACGCAAAAGCACTAGGGTGACAATTCATCTCTGCGATGCTGCTGGCATCCTTTACTGCCACTTCCAGGTCCCCATGCACCCCTTGGCTTTGGCATGGGGGCCCTGGGGGACACCGAGAGGGTGACACAGATCAAGGGATCCCGCTCCATGGCCATGGAGGCCCCCCTGCACGGCTCCAGCCCTTGCCAGGCAGGATCAGAGCTCACAATGTGACCTCGGTCCCCTAAGGACTCGTCAGCGCTGCCTCGCCTCGCTGTAATTAATCAGGGGAGCTGTTTGTAAATGAAGACACCCGCTGCTCATCAGCTGGAAAAAGCCGCGGCCGCTCCTCTCGCCAGGCCTTAGCTGGTGCAATTAAAATAAAATATCTTGGGTTTCTGTTGCGAATGTGTCTTTTTTCCCTTATTTTCAAACATTTCTCCTCCTGAGCTCCCAGCCCTTGTGCTGGAGGGTGTTTTGCCAGCGGCTCCATCTCAGATGCTGCTAAACCCGAGAAGCTTTTTGGGGTGTCCAAAACCCGTGGCAGGGTTCCTGCCACACCATTCCCCCCTTAATCCCTCTCATGTGCATCCATGTGTTTGCTGTATCCGTTACTGGCAACGTTTGGGATCAGGCACTCGGGGAACCAAAAAGCTCTGTCAAACCGGAGCTCACCCAGTTGCTATGTAATTATTTCCACCCTTCCTAAGCAAGAGGTGGGGAATTAATTCTTTTGCCAATACATTTATTTTTCCCGAACACCTTGATGCTGACAATACCAATGGTTGCAATGGACAGCACAGCCTAATTAAGGATAAATCATTAATGATGAGCTCTGCCTTGCTGGCAAGGGGGATATAAGCTCCAGTTTGGCTCCTCCAACGCTGCCCTTGCCCTGGTCCTTGCTGGTGGCGTTGGTTTGGCTGCATGCAAAGCCCCGTGGTGCTGCTCCCAATTCCTCCGTGCCTCAAATTCTCCCCCTGCTCGGCTCTCCCCGGTGCAGGAAGCAGCGTTGCTATTACGGCAGCAATTCTGTGACATCTATTCACAACACCCAGCCCCGGCCTTATCATTAAATGCAAATACTGGGGAGTAATTGCTGGCAGAAGCAGCACGGAGAGGAAAAATGACAGGGAGCCCAGGGGCAGCCATTAGATGAGGAAGTGGAAAGTGCAACCAGAGTAGGGACTATACTGTTGTAACGCTGGCAGTTTTCCCCCTCCTAACTCCTGGCGTGGCAAGTTGGTGGCTTCTTGAGGTTTCCTCTGCATTGCTCAGGAAGGAATCTGACAGGGTGATTAAAATCAGGTAGGGAGATCAGCTAATATCTGCTGTGCACTATCTCCCCATCACAGTTTGCTTGCCATCCCTCCCTGGCAGTTCTCACATCCTCCTCATCCTCTGAAGAAGCAGACGGGTTCACTGAGGATGCTGTGGGTTTTGGGGGTCTCCCCATGCCCCCCATCCCCTCCTCGCCCAGCACAGAGACCCTTCCAGCCCCCTCCGAGGCTCCTCTCCAGCTCCAGGATGCAGAAGCGAACTCTCCAGGGGAAGGGCAACATTGCAATCAATTACAGGCATTAAAAAAAAAAAAAAGGGAGATAATTTTATCAATGGAGGAATCCGGGTGGATTTTCTGTTCTGGGTAATGGGAGCATCATGTCTCCAATTAAAGTTGGGAGGATTCATCTCGGAGCCGGGGCCCGTCAGAAGCCGACATTTATTAGGCTGTCAAAGTCAATCTCCTTCAAGAGCTGCTTCCCCCAGCGCATTGGATAACCTCTCATTGCTGCCTTTTCTATCAGGGCACCCAGTTTTGGGTGGGTTTATTTGGTTTATATCTTGTTTTGTCTGCCCTAACCCAGCGGCACAAAGCGATCCCTTTTCATAAAAGCTATTTCTGATTAATTATCACGTATAGAAACCTGGAGCAAAGCTCAGAGCTTCCTCACACTGGAAATTGGGGTCTTTCCTGGAGACCCAGCTGGGTGGGCTGGGATGCTCTGGGCTGTGCTGGGAATGTGGGATATCCCAAAAACTGGGGTGTGGGAGCCCTGCCCTCCTCTTGCTTGTCTTCTGGATGCTCCAGGAGTGTGGATGGGTGGATATTGCCCATTAATTGATCCCTGCAAGGGTTGGTACCCACGGCGGCATCACATCTTTGGCTCCCCGCTCAGCTCCAGTGATGGAGAAGCATCTCTTGATCTCCTTCAATGCATTTAGCAAAAGAGGGAGATAAAACAAGTCCCTTTTGTGCCTGTCTGCCAGTCCCACATCCCAAGGGGGTTGGTGGTGTTGGTTCTCCCCGGGGAGAAGCAGCCGAATTGACAGCTCCAGCTTCTTTCATTGCTCAGCACTGGGACAAGAACTATTCTTACCATCTCCTTTCACGGCTCCCCAGCTTTCCTACCTGTGCAAAGGTTTTAAACAGAGCTTTTATCCTCATCCCGGGATGGGATTCGAATCCTTTCATCCCCATCCCGGCTGCATGCCCAGGGTGTGCGCCTGGGGGCTGTGGACGCTTTGCCTGGGGCTCCACATCTCCCTGTGTGCACCATCCCTCCTCTCCCTGTCTGAGCCGCTCTGTCCCAGTGATTTATGGGCCTGGTTTGGAGACTTGGGGTCTCTCGCTGAGCCTGACCCTCTTTAGCATCCCTCTTTAGCTCCGAGGAGCTGGAGCAGCATCCATGACCCCCAGCAGCAAAACCACCCGTACCCCACAGCGTCTCATTGGGGTAGGGGCTCCCCTCTGCCCAAAAGAAGAGGGCTCCAGGGCTGAGCACCCCCAGGGGAGCAGGGGGTGCCCACAGCACCCATCCCTCATTCACCACTGCAAACCAGCCCTCTCAGACACCCATTACTGGAATTCAGCCTCCTCAGAGCTGCCTGGACAGGGTTATTACAGGATATTATACAGACCATTTGCATGGCCACCTCCAGGTCATTTCGATCACTTTAAGCTACTTATCTGCCCATTTTCTTCCCCATAATATTTGCCTAATTCGATTACTCTGCAGCCTCAGCATGCTGCAGTGAAATAATCAGGAGATATTACCCAGAGCAAGTCAACTGGAGCCACGTTCCCAGCTGCTTCTCTCCCCGCCCGCCCTTGCTCGGGGACACCGGGGACAGCCCCAGGATGTGGCCCCATCGCTGCCACGCTCAGTGCAAAGAGCAAGGACTCTCCATGGCCAAACATTTCGTGTATCTGTCCCTGTCTGTCTGTCCCATTTGTCCTTCACTGCAAACTGAGCCATCCCTGGATCCTGTGCCCCAGGACTTGTCCCCTCCGGGTGTTTTTGGGTGGCTGGGTTGGTGTTTGCTGAGCCCTGGTCGCTGGCAGGGCAGGACCAGCCTGGTGGGGGGTCTGCACAGGGGAACAAAGAGCTTTTTCGGCCACCAGCCTTGGCTCTGCATGGGTGCTCACCGCTGCCTTCGCCTGAGAAGGGATCCTCGATGCTCAGCCCAGCAGTGTAGCCTTTCCCGGAGTCCATTACCCCCCCGTTAAGTGCAGAGCTCGTTTGTGTAATGACATTTTTGAGAATCAGCAGCCTCTGCTCCTGCCAGAGCCGCCCTCCAGCCCCTGCCCAGCGTGTGGGCACCCACAGCTCTCTCCGGTGGTTGCTGATGCCTCAATTTTGGGCCAAATGGGAGGGTTTAGGAACCAAAATTCTGGAGCTGAGCAGGAGCCAGGCAGCAGGGAGGGGAGGTGATGCTGCTGTAAAGGGTGATGCTCCCAACCAGCCCGTTGCAATGGCTTTTGGGGCAAGCAGGGGATCATATGCCCATGGGAGGAGGAGGACTAAAGAAGGAGGCTGAAGAATGGCAAGGATGGGAGAGGGGACCGCTGGACCCCCCCAGCCAAAGCCCCTTGGAGCCAAAGGAGCCACATCTGTGCCATGGCAGCTCTGGTGGGAGCCAATCAATGCCAGGCTGCTAATGAGAGGCCCTGAGTTAATTGGCAGGAGTGGCTGCTGAAACGAAGGTTCAGTATGCGCAGGAGGAGCCGGGGAGCGCTCTGTTTTGGTGCTGGGCACATCCAATTTGTGGAAGCTCAAATTAAACCATCCCTGACTTTTCTAATCAACCCCACCTCCTTGTGTCTCCCATGGGGCTGGGTTGGGGCCACAGGCAGCTGGGACTTGGGGAGATGGAGATGCCATCATGGGAGGATCCCCTGTGCCTCCCCATCAGCTCTGTGCTGAGCTGGTTTGATCCCAGCAAACTCCACATAAAACCTCCCGAAATACCCAGTGCTATGGCTCTGGGGACCTCAAACCTTTTTCCCTGCCCCCAAGGCAGAAAAGGACACGGGAGCCCCTCTGAGGTGCCTGAGGCCAAAGCTTTCCAGCGGCGCATCCCCGGGGATGCGTTTCTGCATCCCAATTTGGCTGGAGCTTGCAGCGTCCCAGCGGATTTTTCCTGGTCGTGATGGATGCAGGACGAGCTGTGCCCTGGTTATCCAGGAGACTGGAGTGCTGCTGCTAAAGCAACCCAGAAAAAAATTGGGCTAATCCTGCCCGCTCTGAGCCCTCCGCACGCCAGTGCCGGCATTGCTGGATGTGCATTTAATAAGCTCTGGTTTCAACTCCGAATTTGCTTCCATTTCCCCAATCTGTGCCTCTACCAGGGTGGGCGGTGACACTTTGCCGGAGGCGGCTGCGTTCCCCTGCCTCCGCAGCTTATTAGTATTTTGTTATTATTATTTGGCTTATAAATAAAAAATGCGTGCCCTCCTTTTACACAGAGGTAGGGGAGTTCCTGGAAGAGAGAGGCTTTTTTTTTTAAGGTATTATTTTGATGCTGCTTGAAACGGCTTTCCCAAGGGAGACTCACTTTGAGCTGGCAGGATCTGCTTCCCGGAGAGGGTTTTGATTATTTGGAGTATTGTCATTGTTCTTTGCACCCTCTTATCCTTCTTGACGCTCCTCAGAGGAACAGAGGAGTAAACTACGATGAAACGTGTACTTGGGCTGGTCTGCAAATGCTGTGTGTGCCCACACACACGAGCTCCGGAATGCAGGGGTGTCCCCCTGAAAGGGAGCCATTTCTGCAGGGTTTTCCCTAAAAGGAGTCCCCTTCCCAGCACCTCTGATGGGGATGGGGATGGGGATGGGGATGGG
>NW_010163458.1:0-750 GCF_000695765.1 Mesitornis unicolor | reverse complement strand
TGCCTGTGGTCTGGCAGCAAGTACAGAAGGGAGGAGCAAGGAGAATGACTTTATTTTGAGGTGTATCTTCTTCCTATATGCCCAAAAAACAACCACGAGACACTGCTACCGCCTCTGAAATAGCACCTCTGTCATAGAAAACGTGCCAGGGGGCTGAAGGTTTTTGTTCCTCGATGTGAGCAGTTCCTGGCTTCTGTACCCCAGGCAGGGTTTGGCATCTCCCGTGGTACAGCAGCAGTGGGTTTGTGACCCGTCTCTAATTTGCAGTGGTACTTAAACCCTTTCACTTCAGGTTTTTTCTGCATCTTACTAATAACCACTTAGTTTGACACTTCTAAACCAACAAGACCTTCCGTCCTCGCTCCTTTGGTGGTTTCATGAGGCAAAGCAGCGTCTGTATCTTTGCGGTCAGAGGGGATTTGCTTTTTTTCCCCTTGTGTGTACAAACGGGAGGAAGCAGGAAAGCAAACTTTCCTGTTTGTGTATCAATATTTTAATAGCCCGCATTTTGAAAAACCAAACCACTGGAATACCAGATGTAAGTGCCTTTTCTAAAACGCTTATTTTACTTTGAAATCTATCGCTGGATATTGCACTGCTTCCTCTCGAGAGTCTGAGGAAGCCCACATCTTGGATCCAGAAGTCTTCAGGACCCATAGAAATGAAACAGCTTGTAAAAAGCTTGCATGTGAACCCCTCTTTACCCATCAGTTTAGGCAGCGGTGGTTTCCTGCCATCCTCAGCCCCTGG
>NW_010163457.1:713-1121 GCF_000695765.1 Mesitornis unicolor | reverse complement strand
TCTAGGACCCAGTTTTGGGGTCTCCAGGGTCACTTTTGGGGTTCCCGGGGTCAAATTTTGGGGGTCCCTGAGAAGTTTTGGGGTCCCCAGGGTCACTTTTGGGGTCCCCAGGGTCCAGTTCTGGGGTCTAGGATCCAGTTTTGGGGTCCCTAGGGTCTGGTTTGGGGCTCCTACAGTCACTTTTGGGGTTCCCAGAATCAGTTTTGGGGTCTAGGATCCAGTTTTGGGGTTCCCAGGGTCCAGTTTTGGGGTCTAAGACCCAGTTCTGGGGTATCCAGAGTCCCTTCTGGGGTCCCCAGAGTCACTTTTGGGGTCCCCAGGGTCCAGTTCTGGGGTCTAGGACCCAGTTTTGGGGTCCCTAGGGTCAGTTTTGGGGCTCCTACAGTCACTTTTGGGGTCCCCAGAATC
>NW_010163457.1:0-552 GCF_000695765.1 Mesitornis unicolor | reverse complement strand
TTTTGGTGTCTAGGACCCAGTTTTGGGGTCCCCAGGGTCCAGTTTTTGGGGTCTAGAACCCAGTTTTGGGGTCCCCAGGATCCAGTTTTGGGGTCTAGAACCCAGTTTTGGGGTCCCCAGGATCCAGTTTTGGGGTCTAGGACCCAGTTTTGGGGTCCCCAAGATCACTTTTGGGGTTCCCAGGGTCCAGTTTTGGGGTCTAAGACTCAATTTCAGGGTCCCCAGGGTCCCTTTTTGGGGTCTAGGACCCAGTTTTGGGGTTCCCAGGGTCACTTTTGGGGACCCAGTAGTGGGTTTCGGGGTCCCCAGAGCCAATTTTGGGGTCTAGGACCCAATTTTGGGGTCCCCAGGGTCCAGTTTTGGGGTCCCCGGGATCCAGTTTTGGGGTCTAAGACCAAGTTTTGGGGTCTCCAGGGTTGAATTTCGGGGTCTAGGACCCAGTTTTGGGGTCCCCAGGTAGATTTTTGAGTCACTTCCAACCTTTTCTGCTGTCCTGGGGTGGGCTTTGGAACCCAATGGTGGATTTTGGGATCCTGAGATGGATTTTGGAGC
>NW_010163456.1:0-709 GCF_000695765.1 Mesitornis unicolor | reverse complement strand
GATTCAGACTGAAACAGTAATCTCACACAAGTTCAGAAGACAGTGGCCGAAAAAGCGCTATGCGCTGATCCCATGTGAACAACAGCCAACCGAGTGATCGGGCAGTCAGGTTTTGAGGCAGCATTGACCATGTTTGGAGAAGGCCCCAGAAGGTGAGCCAGCAGAGGCAGAACAGCCATGAACATGAAGGCAGAATGGAGCAGCAATGACGTCTGCAGGCAAACATATGTCTAGATTCACTCAGCTCGCCAAGCTACCACAAACATTTGCTGAATTCTTCCCTGCATTCTTCTGTCTCATGTTGTTAAATCTGCCTCAGTAAATACAGCCCTTCCCCAAAAAGTCAAACTATTACAGACTGTTCTGTGGCCTGGGCATCATGTCAGGGTGTCTGGCACACAGATGCTAGGTTAGCTTCTGGGCAGGTATTCATCAGGTCTAACCTGATAAAGTACTAGCTACTTTTTCTCTTCAGCTGGCATGCCTTTCCACATATAGGTAATACAAATGTTCACATTTCTGCACAGATCAGTAGACAATAGCACTTTGCACCCAGAACATGGTCTCTGCTGAAGTATCAAGCTCCTTCCAGTCCTCAGGCAGTTCATTCAATCATGATTCATTTTAAGCAGATGATTTCCACCATGCTGGACAATTTCTTTCTTTCTTATTACATTATCCCTCCAACTTTAGAGGATATTTTGGCACC
>NW_010163455.1:0-2774 GCF_000695765.1 Mesitornis unicolor | reverse complement strand
CTGGAAAGCTGCCAGGCAGAAAAGGACCTGGGGGTGTTGGTGGACAGCAGGATGACCATGAGCCAGCAATGTGCCCTTGTGGCCAAGAAGGCCAATGGCATCCTGGAGTGTATCAGAAGGGGTGTGGTTAATAGGTTGAGAGAGGTTCTCCTTCATCTCCTTCAGATGCGGTGAGACCGCATCTGGAATATTGTGTCCAGTTCTGGGCCCCTCAGCTCAAGAAGGACAGGGAATTGCTTGAAAGAGTCCAGTGCAGAGCCACAAAGATGATTGAGGGAGTGGAGCATCTCCCTTATGAGGAGCAGCTGAGGGAGCTGGGTCTCTTTAGCTTGGAGAAGAGGAGACTGAGGGGTGATCTCATTAATGTTTATAAATTTGTAAAGGGTGAGTGTAAGGAGGAAGGAGCCAGGCTCTTCTCAGTGACAGCCAATGATAGGACATGGGGCAATGGGTGCAAGCTGGAGCATAGGAGGTTCAATCTGAAGATAAGGGAAAACTTTTTTACTCTAAGGGTTACGGAGCACTGGACCAGGCTGCCCAGAGAGGTTGTGGAGTCTCCTTCTCTGGAGACATTCAAAACCCGCCTGGACATGCTCCTGTGTGATCTGGTCTAGGTGATCCTGCTCTGGCAGGGGCGTTGGACTGGATGATCTTTCGAGGTCCCTTCCAACTCCTAATATTCTGTGATTCTGTGAAATACCTGATGCCTAGTTGCACAATATTTTAAAATTCTGTCTAATGTTTATTCAAAGGAACTTTAAAAATAGTTATTCTTATTACAAATGCGATTATAGAACTCCTTTTCTGAGACTCACTAAGTCTTAGTGTCCAGTATATATTTTGACAAGTCCAATAGTTTTATAAAGTGTCATATAAACAGCAATTCCTGTTAAAATGTAAAATTTTATCATTTAAATTTAATTCAGTGTTCTGTTACTCTTGCAAATGTAAAAATTATCTGATTTATTTTCTCTTTGACAGTTAATTATTATCTATACTTGTATCTGTTCAATTATGTCTACTAACTGGTCTTGTGGTTGGATTGCCTTTAGAAGTGTATCACTTGCTCTTATTTTTCTTAATTTTAAGGATATTTGAGTTAGTGTTCTCATTTCCACTTTGAAATGAAAGTAATGACACACCTTTAAAATCAATTTATTTACTTCTTTTTTCTACTCAAGTGTATCTAACCTGTATTTTAAGAGCAGGAAGTACTAGAATTGCAGAAGGTATTACTGACCAGTATAGCATTAGAGTAGTGTATAAATGTGTTGTTTATCTCTCTTTTAGACCAACAACCAATCATGACTATTTTTGTTTAATTGTTTTGGTCTTTTTTAATCTCTGAACTCATATCACATAATCTCAACTAAAAGCAATAGGAATCCTCCCATTGTCCTCAGTGGGCTGTTGCCTAGAGTCACTACAGCTTAAAGAACAAAGGCTACAGGAAAACAGACAAGCTGACACAAAGAAAATGTAAATGTGAACATAGACCTACATCAACGTCTAAATGTTGAGAACTGCCTGTTCTCATGACCCTAAGAGATCTTCTATTTGAGGGAGATCACTTATTAACATTATGCATACCACCTTGTCTTTTAGACATTAACTCTGAAAGTACAGGTGTGAATAAAAAGCAGCCCGTGTTTCTCTTTAGAACCAAATTGTTGAATGAGGAATGTATTACTTGGCAGCAGCACAGGAATAGGTTCTCTTTTCTAAAGTTTCTAGATAGAGCATTGAGTTTGTGTTTTCACTGGTTTGAAGGAGCAGCGGTTTGTACCCACCCTCTGTTTCCCTAAGAACAGCTGCCAGCAGGTCGAGTAAATAATTGTTTACAAGGACAAAGTTCTCACACAGGTGTGTTCTAGTACTGAACTATACACGTGGACTTGGTTGTGTTTGTTGCTCAGACAACACTTTGCCTAAAACCCCAACTATTTCTCAAAAGAAAAAGAACCGTTATTTTACAATGCAGTGAGCAGTTACTCTCTGTTAAGATTCAGCAGTGAATTTACAAAATATATTTCATCGGCATGGAATCCAGCAAAGACATTAATCCTTTCTGATACAGTTTCTCATGAAACAAAATCAGTAATTACTTGCTGAGTTTTGAACCAGTGTCCTTGGTTTTAGTTTGGTAGTTTCTGTGTAGAGTTTTAATGGTGTTAAAGATGATTGAGGTCACGCTTCAATGAATCAACTTTTAGTTAGGCGTTAACTCGTTTTTATTAAACAGTTTAGATAAAGTTCATTTCATAATGAGTCTAGTTCCAAAGTCCCTGACTAAACTGTATGATATCTTAGCAACTGAAAAGACTGGATTTAAATTTGGAAAGTTTCATCTGAAATTTTGAAAGTTTAATCTGTGAAGTCATTCTCTCCTTTTTTGAGCAGAACATTTGCACACAGAGTCCTGCAATTGGCTCTTGCCAAGTTTCGTGCTACAGTTCTAGAGAATCAGTATGCGTAACTTACTACACGTGAGTGAAAGTCCTGAGAGTTTTAAAGCTTTTTTCTGATTATTTACTTTTCTATAGTTGCAGTAGCCTTCTAATTACATGTAATAAACACAATGAATATTTACCCAGTGGTTTTGGTCGTGTTTTACAAACATGGAATCAGTGCAGTTACATTTTTCTGGTTTAGTTCTGGTTTGAGTTCACCTGTAGCTGATGCTGATGTCAATTCTGAATCAAATCGAATCTGATTTGATTCTACTTGAACAGTTGAATGCCCAGGCTCAAATTCAGTTCCAGTTTGAGAAATAT
>NW_010163454.1:367-1120 GCF_000695765.1 Mesitornis unicolor | reverse complement strand
AAAAGAAAACTAACAGTTTTAATGAAACAGTGATACTAATACTAAAGTATAATAATGCAAATAGGAAAATGATGACATATATACAAATATGTACATATGTATGTATGTATATATATAACACAAATATAAATCCTCCCCATCCCCCCCTACCCACAATGACGATTCTATCACCAGAGGCTCTGGGGAGCATGGCACTGGAAAAATCCCAGACCAGACCCAGCAGCAGTGGGAGCAGGATGCAGAATTGAATTCAATAACACGTAGATCGGGATCAGAGGTAGACGAAGCAGCAGGGTTATGCACAGACTTCAGCCATCACAGAAGAAGGGTAGAAGAAGAGCGAGACCCTTGTGATCCCTCAGCTTTACACTCAGTGTGATGTATGTGAGATGGAATACCTTGTTGGTCAGTTCTGGGTCATCTGTCCTGTCTGCTCTTCCCCATAGGTGTGAATATGGCACCCACAGTGTGACAGTTGCCTTAGTCTCCATAGGCACAAGTAGAAGCAAGAGCCATGTTCACACACGACACAAACACTATCCCCTGTAGAAGTGAACACTGTGTGGAAAAACATGCTGTTAGTTTCAGAAAGTGCAGCCACTTAGAAGAGATTGAGCTGAAAAGTAAAATCACTAAAAAGAATATCAGTTCTATTTAGCTGAAACCCAGAAATCCCAGTAAGAACCTGTTTTGCACTGTGCCTCCAAAACCTGAGATGCCCCAAGGGCTGGCACTGTGTGTTGCTTGCATCTA
>NW_010163454.1:0-334 GCF_000695765.1 Mesitornis unicolor | reverse complement strand
TATCTGGAGTGATGTGGTGAGTGGGAAGGGGATCACTTTCACAGAGACACCCCAGGCATTTGGGCTCCTTCAACCGCTCTGCTCATTGTGGTGGTGCATCCAGAGAGGACGCCAGCTTCTGAGCACTGGCAGAGGAGTGGGGACATGAACACGCGCACACACACACACACACACACACAAACACACACAGAGAGCATAGCTTTACTGGAAGGGTTTATTGAGCATAAGATGGAATTGGCTCAGGGCTTCCAGGAGATTGTCGCGGTCGGGACGGACAAAGCAACAAGATAACAAATGTTGGCATAGCACAAAAAGCTTATATCTTTTTTATTTT
>NW_010163453.1:0-493 GCF_000695765.1 Mesitornis unicolor | reverse complement strand
GGGAAGAGAGGAGCATGGTCCTTCAAGGTCCTCACAGTTGACTGAAGGAAGCCCAAGCTGGGGGTTAATGCAAGGAATGCCACTACTGGCTCCTTCTGAACACCAAAAAAGTATTGAACATAGGGAAAACATCCTTTTAGCTCCTGCAATAGGACAAAGGGTGACGGTTTTAAACTAGAAAAGGGCAGTTTTAGGTTGGATATGAGGAAAAAGCTCTTCCCCATGAGGTGGTCGATCAGTGGCACAGGTTGCCCAGAGAGGTGGTGCAGGCCCCATCCCTGGAGATATTGAAGGTCAGGCTTGATGGGGCTGTGAGCAACCTGATGTGGTGCCAATGTCCCTGCTGACTGCAGAGTTGGTCTGGATGAGCTGTAAAGGTCCCTTCCAACCCAACACATTCTATGTTCTATGATTATTGGCTTTCTTCACTCCTATTCTCTAATATATATTATCTCTAATAATATTCTCTAATTCTATGGTTTATTTCCTGCTG
>NW_010163452.1:0-750 GCF_000695765.1 Mesitornis unicolor | reverse complement strand
AGAAACGAAGTAATGAAGACAAATTTGTTTGCTCTAACACTTTTAAGATGTGTGTCTTCAATAAATATCAATTTGAGATTTCAGATATACATGCATGGCTTTCGGGAACCGTATCTGCCTGTTTAATTTAAAAGTGAATGCAAGAACCAGAGGGATTAAACACAAAAACATCACCTGTAGCTTGCACTGTTATTTAGATATTTGAACTCTAGACTGGAGCATGATGAGACCATCAGAAGCATCAATCTGTGTAAGCAAATTACCTGGTTTATTGCTGGGCCTGGTCATAAAGAGCAACAGATCAAGCATGAAAGCTTAGTGATTTGAACATTTTCTACTAGAAATAATAGAAATTCAAAAAGTCATCTTGTGACAGATGAAAGAAAACACACTATCTAGATAGCCTAGAATTCATTGACAGTCCTGCTAAAGTTTTACCAGTCTGACAGTCAAAATTATCCCTAATGAAAAGCCTTGATATTAAAATCGTTATATCAAAATTCCTCCCAAAACCTTTCCAGTATCCATTTCCACCACCATTTCCGCTGCTGGTGTGCTCACGGTTCACGGCCCTCTGGGTTTAAAGTGTGACACTATAGTTTTCTCCCAAAAATTGGGAGGTGGAGGTGGAAGGAGGGGCATTGCAGGGATCTGCAATGACTTCTTTGCCAGGACTGTGATGTGCCTGTTGGGGGATTTATTTCTTTTCTTTGTTTGATGGAATATGACTTTGATACTTGTTTCTTCCCC
>NW_010163451.1:0-1145 GCF_000695765.1 Mesitornis unicolor | reverse complement strand
TCTGCATGCCGCCCGGCACTGGCTGTGGGACCGTCGCCTTGTGACCTACAGCCAATGCCCAGCCCGGTGTGAAACGGGGGAACCCGGCAGCTCGCAGACACCGGGGGGCGTTTAAGCAATCGCTGTAGGGTTTGTGGCCGCTTCCGAGGAGGGACGTCTCCTGAGCCACCCAGGGAGATTCGCCAGCCTCCTCCGGCCGGGTCGGAAAAGTCGTGACAAAACCCCAAGCGATCAAATACGGCGCCTTTTCTCCGCTTCCAGTCCCAGACAAAGGCGAATCAGGCAGCTTGTAAGTAATTTTTTTGTTATTTATTTTATTTGGAAATCTCATCCAGAAACACTGGTCAATAATAAATATATCGATAGTTATCAAGAATATATAAAAAATAAAGACACGGTGTTGTCTTTGAGGCCCTAACCAAAAACAAATAAACAAACGAAATTAAGAATAACACTTGTTCAAGCGAATATCCAGGAAAACGTACAGAAAGGAAATAAAGAGCAACAAAGATTCCGATTTAGGGATACAAGTGACTGATCTGGCAAGACCCGACCCCTCATGCAAAACGAAACGGAATCAAATAAAACCAAACCAAACCACAAAAAAACCCCAAACAAACCAAACAAAAAAAAAAAGGCGGGGGGGCAGCAAACCAGAACAAACCCAAAGTCAACAAGATAAATAAGCGACGAGGACCCCAGCCAGCTGAACTGGCACACTTCGCCGAGAGCAGGGGATGGGAAATTTGGCAGAACAGCCCCGCAAGAGGGTTGCGCTGTGTTTTGCACGATTTTCCTCTTTTTTGTTGTTGTTTTTCTTTTTCCCCCAGAGGACACAGAGGGAAGAAGTAAAAGAACCGCAAACAAAATCGCATTGCAACCAAATCTCAAAACAAAACATAACGAAAAACCTCACAGAACTTCAGTGAATTCACTGGGAAGTCCGTGTTGCCGGGGAAGCTGCCCGTGGCCGGTGCCCACGTGTGGGATGCTGCGGTGGGGAGCATGCATGCACTCTCCGGGCAGCCGGGTGTGGAGCGGCAGGGTCTGGAGGTGCCGCCATGCCAAAGGAAAGAAAGGAAAAGCCCGCAAAAAGAAGAAGCCCCAAACCGATCTCATCGTCTCTTAGTAGCTGCGAACACTAC
>NW_010163450.1:6478-10133 GCF_000695765.1 Mesitornis unicolor | reverse complement strand
GGTGCTCAGTTATGCCCTGGGCCTAAACCATAACAGCTTTTTATAACATGTTGGTGTACACTGGAAATTTAAAATTAATTACATCCAATGAAACAGGAAAAGTTATTTTTTTTTAAAGATGATTAATTTTTTTTTCTGTTTATTTGCATACCCTAAGAAAAAAATAAATTTGGTTTGATGGCTCCAGAATTCCTCTTAAATGTCTAAAAAGTCTATTTGTTAGAAAAAATGCTCTATTAAAATGGTCTATACAGCTTTGGAGGAACTTCAGGACATAGCACGTGAGTCAGCCTCCCTGGGTCAGTTTTAAACAATAAAGTAGCATCAGCCTCCCATCCTCCATGGTACAACTGGTTCATGCTGACAGGTAGGAGACATCTCTTTTTGCTGCCTTTGGTCAGGATCTCTGTGCTTTTTATGACATTAAGGTAGAGTATGTTCTTTCCACTTGAAGCTTCCACCCATTTCCTACTACCACCATCCCACAAACATTTGTATGACCTACAGATGCATCATATACTCCAATCATTGGATACTCTCCACAAGACCCATTCCATTGTAATTTATTGAATCAAAGAATCATAGAATTCCAGTGCAGGAGAATTAAGGGAGATCTGAAGAAGATTGTATGTTGAGTCTTGAATTTCGTAAGCATAAGGACTGTATTTTCCTGAAATTAACCCTTTTAGTGAATATTTTCAAGCACTTTGCAATAGGAAAATGATTAAAGTTTTAAATGTGATTCATTATTAATTGTGCTATATAATACAAATGGTTTCAGCCTATATTTACTACCATAGTAACTGCACTATAAAATAAAGAGAAGATTCTGTACTTAATGAAAAAAAAACAAATTAAATGAAGAAAATAGTAAATTTAGAAGAACAGAATGGATAATAGAACAGAAAAATTACTGATTATATACTTACCTACCATACCCTATACTTTTCTAAATGGACAGATGCAACCAGAGGAAAAAAGACACTGACTTACCAAAAATTATTCCCTTTAGTTAGGTTGTTGCCGCAGGAATAATGCTGTCCTACATACCATAAGCAACGTATTAATTTAGGACTTCTTGGCACCTATAACTCCTCATCAGCACTTTCCACCTTAGGCAGGAAAGAGGAATACCTTGTTTCTGGTTCTGCTAGTGAATTTTCAATACTAGAAAAAGGACTCTAATTAGATCCATGAATACTTTATTCAGGGAATATTGTGGGAGTTCAATTCTAAGCTGTGCCTGAACCCTGGAGGGTAAGAAATGATAGTTGTAATCCACTTACACTTTGGGAACTGGAGAGCTTCAGGTCCACAGCAACACTGAGGCAGCAGGACTTCCCCATCACAGCAAAATGAGCTGTGATGCCATCCTTCTGTGCCCCGTCTACTGTTCCTAACGCTGGGCTTCCAGAAGAACCTCTGAGGACAATCTCTTCTGGCTTCCAGAAGAGCCT
This sequence comes from Mesitornis unicolor, assembly GCF_000695765.1. Lineage (NCBI taxonomy): Eukaryota > Metazoa > Chordata > Aves > Mesitornithiformes > Mesitornithidae > Mesitornis > Mesitornis unicolor. The sequence continues at coordinate 8,676 of NW_010163450.1, read as the reverse complement.
CTGAGGAAAATATCTCTTGCTGCCTATGACAGGACAGTTCACTAGCAAAGTCTTTTAGTGTTTACACTCATGAAAAAAAATGATAGACAGCCCTTTTTAGCTGTATATCTAACAAGAATTCATGGAAGTATGAACATTTGCAGAACTGGCGGAATGTGTAAGAGCTAGCAGGTGCCACTAAGGGAAACATTCACAGAAGCCCATGGAGCTATTCCAAACCAAACCATTCAGTGATTCAGATTCTGTGAAGAGCTGCCTAAAACGAAATGACAAAATAGCAGACCCCTAAACAAGTGTAACAGCTCAATCCAGTATTTCACTGCTGTGCCTGAAGATGTCTTAAAATAAACTGTATTGCTATGTCACTGGATTTTCTTAGGAGTGAAATACCATTTGTGTATAAATTATTTCCTTTTTAATATTTATTTTAATCTGTTTCAAGCTTCCTTCTTTTTGCTCTCCGTTTGGCAGTCATTGCAGATGACAGCATAAATATGCATTTATCTTTAAAGTTCAGTTAAAAATTCAAACTATGCAAGACACTGCTTTGAATATGTAATCTGGTATGTGAAAATATCTGTTCAAGCTTTACAGGTTATTTTCTTCAGTAGGAAAAATAAATCCACTGGGACTTCTCCTGCAGTGGAGTATTTGGCAGCTTGCATTGGTACTGAAAAAGTAAAGAGACAGTAAAAGATGATCCAGAAGTTGATACTGGAAATGATACATAACTTGAGTTAAACTAAGTTTTGTAAAACCAAGTTGAACTCTTTTTTTTTCTAATTAACCTTCAGACTTTATTTTTATCATAACAAAAATAGTTAATATTATATGAATACATAGGCTTTTCATAGAAAAGTTAGGTAAAAAACCACCATGGTCTCAGCAAATTATATCATACAACTGCACAGAACATCTGAAGTATGTGTGAGATGAAATATTTTAGTAACATAGTTGACATTTAGTCACTTCTTGAGTGCCTAAAATATGAGATGTAAGACTTAGAGAGATATTTATTGCTATTTGGGAAAATGACTAGTATTCTCAGGTAACAGCAATGTATTTCAACACTTGTGAGTAGTCTGCCATGATTACAGGATATCTGTTATTGGTAAAAGTCAATGCTTTGTGCTGGCTTCTGTTCAAGCAGCTAACACATAGCATCATAGAATCATAGAACATATTGAGTTGGAATGGGCCTTTAAAGATCATCCAGTCCAGCCCCTCTGCAGTGAGCAGGAACAATGTCACTAGATCAGGTTGCTCAAAGCCCTGTCAAGCCTGACCTTGAATATCTCCAGGGATGGGACCTCCACCACCTCTCTGGGCAACCTGTTCCAGTGATCTATCATGCTTGTATTGAAAAACATCTTCCTAATATCCAACTTAAATCTACCCTTTTCTATTTTAAAACCATTACTCCTCATCCTATTGCTACATGCCCTAGTGAACAATTATTCCCCAGCTTTCTAATAGGCACCTTTCAGGTACTGAAAGGTCACTATAATGTCCCCCTGGAGCCTTCTCTTCTCCAGGCTGAACAATCCCAACTCCCTCAGCCTGTCTTTGTAGGAGAGGTGCTCCAGCCCTTTGATCATCTTTGTGGCCCTCCTCTGGACCCACTCCAGCACTTCAATGCCCTTTCAATGTTTGGGACTCCAAAGCTGGACACAGTACTCCAGGTGAGGTCTCACCAGAGCAGAGTAGAGGGGCAGAATCACCTCCCACAATCTGCTGGCCACACTTCTTTTGCTGCAGCCCAGGATGCGGTTGGCCTTCTGGGCTGCAGATGCACATTGGTGGCTCGTGTCCAGCTTGTCATCTACTCATACCCCCAAGCTCTTTTCCTCAGGCCTTCTTTCCAGCACATCATTTCCTGGCTTGTATTGGTAATGAGGATTGTTCTGACCCCGGGGCAGGACGTTGCACTTGGCCTTGTTGAACCTCATGAGGTTCACCTGCGCCCACTTCTCCAGCTTGTCCAAGTCCCCCTGGATGGCATCCCTTCCCTCTGGGACATGAACCTCACCACCCAGCTTGGTATCATCAGTGAACTTGCTGAGGATGCACTAAATCCCTAGAATTGCTGAATGAAACATATCGTACACAGAGTTTTCAAGGAAAATTTTGACAAATATTGCATCCAAACTCGCTAAAGTTTTCTCAAGTGTTCTCCCATACATGGGGCAATTTGAGAA
>NW_010163450.1:0-6468 GCF_000695765.1 Mesitornis unicolor | reverse complement strand
CTTTCCAGAAAAGCTGCTTGTAGTTTGGTTTTTTGATGACTGCAGCTATGGGCTTATTCAAACTTCAAATAACTTTCTCACTTAAGCTGTACCTTCTTCTAGGATTGGCGGAGCTGTGCCGACAGTATTCTCCTATTTTTCGGAAGTGCTTGCTCGGGAGAAACGAGGCGAACACCTGAGTTGGCTCTGCATGTTTTGGATGATTGGTGGCATCTATGCTTCTGCAATGGCTTGGGCAATAATTCCTCATTATGGTAAGAAAAACATCTTGTGATTTCTAGCTCTTCTAGTATGAAAGTAACGCTCTTGAAATATGATTTAAAGAGGAAACTTTAGGACTATTCTTAAAATACTGACCGTGCTGTTAAGAAAAAGAAAATACATTCCTTTTGGTGGAAGTAAGGATAATAGGTTGTTCCCTATATAAAAACCAATATATTAAAATAAGCAACGATTAGCCTGTTGCTTGGTCAAACTCTTTGAATTAGTGAAAACTTCGACACATAAAAATATAATAGTTGTCGTTGTTGAATCTGGAGAAAATAGGTAACATGGAGACTTGCATCAGAAAAAAATAACTTGAAATGCTGAATGGCATGCTTGCTTTTTTGTTTGTTTGATACAAGATAAAATGTCAATTACACAATCTTGAGAAAGAAGAGTAATCTTAGTATTTGCAGGGCTAGTACTGAATATAAAGCTGTGTTGAATATTTCATTCTTAGTAGATACTTTTACTGATGTAGAAATAGAGAAATTGAACAAGGTACACTTAAATGCTTTAGAGGTGAATGAGGGCAAATAAGACTGAAAGCTTGTAATGGCTGAAGCTATGCAAGCATGCAATATAAGCCACTTTGTGAAAGAGCTCTTTATTGCCCTGACATGGTTAAACATTGTGTGGAGGTACAGATTCAATTCTTAGTCTCTTGTGCTTGGCTTTTAGGAGAGTTAAATGCTCACAGGTCTCCAGAGTTGCTGAGACTGCTCAGGGGTTCTTAAAAATCAGCCTCTGCAAGCACTTTTCCCTGGTACTCTTCAAGAGAAGTAAAGAAACACTGTGAGTTAGCTGGCATTCAAAGCAGCTTTCTTTAGCAGTTGAATTGTGAAAGAAAGGACAACTTCCCAAGGTTTGCCTAGAGTGATTGGAACATTTAGTAAGTGGTAATGCCCAGAAATGAATTATAATAATGCAGACAAATCAAATATCTAGATTGTTGCATTAAAATTAGTTTGAGAGTCCAGTACATGTAACCTGAATCTATGTCTTCAACCTTACTTTTGGCTTTGAATTGCTGGAATCAAAGAGATTAATTTTGACTGACACAGCACAATGAGGGTAATTTATTTTTCCAGTTAGTAAATTGCTCTGGATGCCAAGTACTTTCTGCTTTCCTATGAAATTTTATTTTCTTTATCTTTCAGTAGAAAACATAAAGATTCTGAAAGACTGATTTACATAGGTTCTCTAATTTCATTGTAGGTTTTATAAATAAAACAATAACCTTTACTGAGGTACTTTTAAAATGTCACATGGCAGTATATCTCAATGAATAATAATACACTTCCTTATACCAAAACAGTGGCACTATAGGGAATAATTTTCTTCTTTCTTTAACAGTGGAAGAATATCAGCAACAAAAAGCCATGCTACACTGATTCTTTTTGTGTGCATCCTTCTGCAAAAATATTTATGAAATAAATTAAGGCAAAAGAATGTAAAAACCAATTTTAAAAGACAGTGTTCTTCAGCCTTAGCCCTATAAATCACTTGCCTTTCAACATATTAAGAGAAGAGAGATTTTTCTCCAAATCACTGCCAGTCCTTTCTCATCATTCACATCTTCACTGACCAGGAAGCAAAACATACTTATAAACAAAGCAGCTCAGCCACTTCTAAGCCTCGTTTACATAATGCATAGGGATTTCTGAGCTATCTAATTCTCTTAAGTGGAATAAACAGAGTCGATTTTTCCCAGCTGAACTCTGAAGCTACTCAACAGCAGTGAATGAAGTTGCACCTGTTGAAAAGCCATAAACTGCCATTGAGCATAGTGGAATTATTCTTAAATGAATAGAAGAATACCAGTCCAACAAAGTAGAATAACTTTGTAGATTTTGTTTTCCTCTTACAAATGTGTTCCTTTCATTTATACTGCCTCTTACATAAGCTACTTTAAAAAGCCCTGGATTCTCAGATTGTATACATTATCTAGCCCAAGGCAGCCAGTGAAGCCATACAAGTTCACCAGTTGAACATTTAGTTCTATCTTTTTGTGAGAAAAAGATTAGATTATCTATATCTAACAGTTTATCTCTGTTTCTGTTCAAGCAGCATAAGAGTGTCTGAAACCTGAGTAACACTTTGAAACACAAAATAAAGGGAAGCTACCAGTTGCCTTGACATCAGCTTGTTGTTAAGAGAGGATTCAGCATGATGTAGTGCTGCAGTGACCACATACAGAAAAGCTAATATGATCTGGAAGACAAGCATCTCTGTCTCAGGGCTTCTTGAAGTCTATAGCTGTTGGCTTTTGTTTAAAAATTGAAAACGGATGTAGACTTGTTCAGAGTCTCTGAAAGAGGAGTTCAGGTCATGAAGAAGTTATTAGAAGTACCATCTGCAGAGAAATGCTACTAATTGCTGCCAATTAAGAAGTCCCAGATTAGGCTGCTCCAAAGAAATTGCTTTATGCACTACTTAGGTCAGACTGGATAAGAAGGATAATTACCATCTTATAAATAATTTTACGAGTGCAACTTTGAATTTAGCATAATATTTCAAGGTAGATTGTTCAAAGACTGTCAAATGCATCAAATGTGTATTACAATATTCTTTAAAAGGTTCATTTTTAAGAATAGGCAAGAATCTTAAGAGTAAGAAATTACTTACATTTCAGTCTAAAATCCAGATAGTGACTACCATTTTGTTAAGCCAAGTTTATGTGTTAGTCTGAGGGCAGGAAGCAAAATGAATAATGAAAGTTGTTCTAGCTATTTTATCCCTTTAATAAAATTAAATTTTTTTTTAAAGTTATAAAATTATCAGTTCCTAAAAAAAAAAGTTGCCTGCTCTACACATGTATCATTTTAAAAATCAGTCTGGATTTTTTTTGTGTCATATCTCCAGACTAAAAAAATCAAGGGAAACTGGAGAAAGATTTCAGTGTATTTAACCTGTCAGTTTTGGTATTCTATGTGTTTTTGTATTTGCATATATGATGCATACAAACCTTTTCTGGCTTCATGAGCTGCAGTAAAACCTTTTGGAATATTCCCTAGAGTTTTTAGCTTAATGTCAAACAAATATTGACCTCATTGATTTGTAAACCTTATCCCTGAACAAGAATGGGAATGCATGAAAAGAAATTAGATTTCAAAGCAGAGAACTGGAAGTTCTGGTACAACCAAGATGATGCATGTGTCAAGGCTGCTGCAGCATAAGCTGCAGTTGAAATCTGAAGCTTGCCCTAAACTCTAGCCCCCCACTTCTGGTACTTACAGGGGAGAGGGGACAACCATGCCAAATTATTTTTGGGACCAAATCTCCAACATATGATCAGAGGCAGAGATATTACTTTCTTAAATATCCATCAAATTTCAATTAAATTAAATTAGATTACTCACTAAAAGAGTACAAAATTAATAATAGAGATTCAAGGAAACAGGAAACGTACTACTTTCTAACACACTCAGTGTGAAAAGCGTATTTAATCTAAACATTTTATTCAAACCTGTGTAATCACATTACCTAACAGATCTCCAGCTAAACGATTCATTTTTCATCAGCAGACACTTTTGCCCACTTAACTGAGGACCAGGCTCTTGTGTTCACTAGAGAAGTATTTATTACCACTCAGGGAATACACATTTTAAGGACTAAGAATTTAACTAAGAAATCTAAGGGAAAAGCATTCAATTTCAGTGCAGAAGATTTCTTTCCTGGCTGTAATGTGTCTTTCTAGATGTAAGTTAGGAAAGTATTAACAGATTATTATTAGCAGATTTTTTCATTGCATTTGTGAACAAGTGGCATTTTGTCCTGTGGCTGAAAGAGGACAAATGTAAAAATGTATTTCTACTTCAGTAATGAGAATTTTACTGAAGAAAGCCCTTTTTTCTATTTTTTTTTGTTTGTTTTAAAAAGGAATAAATTTTTTACAGTAACATTTTAAAAATGCAGATATAGAAGTGTCCAAAAAACGGATGATGGAAATAAAATCACCTTCTGTATGAAAACATCATGAACTATACTGTAGTTAAATAAGCAAGGAGGTAAGCAGAGCTGGATGCAGCTGAGGAGGTATAGAGCTACTGGCTCACTGTGCAGCTGTGTTAAAGGAGGAGTTAATATCAGCCTGTGTCAGGCTAAACTGAGAATGTGATGGACTAAAACTGTTCAGTTGCAATAAAGTCAGAAATAAACCTTTTAATTCCCTTATTCTATTTTTTCTGTTTGTTTGTTTTCATTTTTGTTATTGGGCTAAAGGATTTCTCAGTGGCACATGGCGGCAGCAGTACTGGGATAAATAATCCTGTGCCAATGTTATGTATTATAAGTGGAGTTTTAAGGGAGGTGAGTACTTGACTGACTATACAAGCAGGAGGATCTTAGGAGCCATCCAGTACTTCTGATGAGCATAACTGGATCCTTCTGAATGGTGGGAGCTGCAAGAATGGACATACAGAGATTTCTGTCTAGCCTGATGGTCTCCTCCTATTACAAGGAGACAAGAGTTTATTGCATCAGCAGAGTTACAAGGTTGCACTCTTCTATGGTCATGATTATTCCAAGATGAATGCTATGAAACAAATGTTCCACAGTATATAAATGTTACATTGTGTATGTTTTAGACAATATAAGGAAAAAATTGAGCTTTTTCTGTTTGTCATTATTTATTTCTGTACAAATTAAAAGAGGCTTTGTTACTAACACGAAGGACTAAAAGTCAGGATTTTTGCTAGCAGACTGTATAATCTAGTTTTTTTTAAAAAAAAAGTAACCCATGAACTTGGACATCTCAAGGTTTAGGTCAGGATTATACTTAGATGAGTACAGAAAATTCTTGACTACGATGAAGAATTAGGGTTTTAAACTCATTATTACATGTCTGTAGGAAAAAACTTAATTACTGTGTTGAGATTGCACAGATCAGTATCTGTAAAGCATCTTTAGACACAATTTGTGTGGTCAAAAGTATAAGCTTCTAAGCATCAGTGTTGATGGTGTTGCTGTAAATAAGTGTGTTGCTTTTACAGATGTAACTGCTTTTCAAATATTTTTTGTAATGCTTCTGCAAGTGGTGTGTTAGAGGTGGGCCTGAGAATCATGGGAAAATCGTGATTTCACTCATGACTATTTCAACAGCTGCTCTCAGCATTTCCTCAGCAGCGAGGTGCCCAGCAGCTTATAAATGTATTATATGGTTTCATCTTAGGCAAGGGATCACCAAGTTCCTTCTTCCACCCTTCCTTTACTGTAGTCCCGAGAGAGGAATTTGACTGTCTGTGACGCAGTGCACCCATCCAATCAGAAGACCGGGATGCACTTACATGATTTATAATAAAAAGAGCCACGCTTGACTGATTTTATATTGCTGCATCACTGTGGCAGCTGTACCCAAAACAACCAGGGAAAGAAGCTATACTTAGTAGTCATACCTACAGAGATAATTTACTGCAGTCCCTTGTACATCAACACCTGATTAATATGTGTTGGAAATAGGAAAAACAGTTACGTGATGACTATTCGGATTCCTTGTTCAAAGTTGCAAAATAATGAGCTGAAATTTCTGTCAAGGGGAGGCAGTATATATAATTTAAAAGATTTTCTAATGGTGTGTTAGTTAAGCATCTGAATAAAACTGTTATGGAAGTAGTGAAATCTCAGTCACTGTAAGTTTTGAAGACATGATTAGATTAACATATTTTGAGAATATTGTAGAGGCCATCATTGGTTCTGATTTGGAGCAAGTGGACACCCTGGACTCCCCCTCAAAATCCCATCCACTCGTATTCTCAGATAACTATTAAACAGCCACTGAGTGCTGGGGTAGGCCAGAAATGAGCAAATGAAGAAAACAAAGACAATATGAGGACAGAAATTCAGAAATTAGAAGAAAAAAATTAACCCAAAAACAAAGAAAAAGGAGCCTCATTGAACATTATCATCATACATAGGAAAACACACCTGTCTATCAAACTATTCTCTCTGGTAGTTCCAAAGGGAAGTCAGGATTCTCTGCTGAATAACCCTGCACTGGTAGAAAGAAAAATGAAAATGTCTTTCCTGCTCTAATCTTGAAAATTCTGGACTCTCAATTTAAAAACCTTTATTTTTCTCATTTTTCTCAAACCTTTCCCCATTACTTATGGGTGGACTTCTTGGTGGATAAGGAATTTGTTGGATGGTCACATCTAGAGGTTAGTCAGTGGCTGAATGTCCAGATGGAGATGGGTGACAAGTGGT
>NW_010163449.1:0-21412 GCF_000695765.1 Mesitornis unicolor | reverse complement strand
ACTTTGTGACTTTTTTCTCTCTCTCTACAACTTAGAAGCTGGCATTTATGAATTCTCACTCTCACACACACGTACACATAATATGAAAATATGCCCATCTGAAGGCAGCAGAAGGTAGCAATAGAGAACTTCTCCTTAGTTGTATTGTTTAAGTACACTCTTATTCAGAAAATTAAGGCCATATATATATAGCTGTAAAGACTAGAATTCTATAAAGGAGGGAAAAAAATGTACTGATCTCAGGGAAAGAAGGGGTGAATTTTAAGGTGCTCAGATATTAAAAGTCATAATTTGGTATTATTCTGGTCAGTCTTACAATTCTTTTCCAGAGAAATTCAGGGAATTGGTTTTGAAGATGGAAGATGCAGCACATTCTCAAGGCCTTACAGTGGTGATCAAAGTGGTTGAGTTGCTCTGTTTATATTCTTACCCAGTCAAAAATTTTTTGAAGTTTTCATAATTTTATTATTCATCTTTCACATTTGCAAGTTTTCTTAGTGTTTCAGCTGCTGAAATAATTTTAAGAAATCACAGCTTTCATAAAGCGGGAAGCTTTGTGTTTTGTGGCTTTGAAGGAAAGAAATGAAAATTTGACTAAACAAGAACAAGAAATTAGGGGAAATTGCTTTTGTAGCTGGTTTTTTTAGTGGCTTGAAGTATTCGCTTTTGAATGTAAGGTAGTATTACCATAAGCAAGAGAAGCATCGCATAGATGTTTCCTAAAACAACAATCAATCCAAAAAGTTTTGAGGCAGACAGAACAGGCCAAATTCAATTCAATTCTTATAAGCTGAAGCAATCCTAGAGATGTTTAGAATCCATCACATGGCTATTTTTGTTGGCATTTTACTTTTTTTCTCTGTGATCTCAGCCCTTCTCATCCTTGTCAGCTTAGCCACTACAATGTTTCACATCCCTGGTTCTACTTAAAAAAATATTTGATATAGCACTGCTGGAGATGAAGCTAATTCAGTCCTAACAAGCTGGAAAAAAGTTTGGGTACTTAGTCCAGTTACACAGTAATTCTGAGGTCTTCTCTCTGTTCCCAGTATGCAAACTTTCTGCTGATAGGGCTTCAGGCAGCTGATGCAGGCACTTCATCTTCTGAGTGCTATGAGATTTGATCACCTGGTGGGTCCCACTGCACCACTTAAAATTGCCCACAGCAGCCAGCTTCTGTCAGAGTCTTGGATGCCTTGCCAGAGACCAGATTTCCTTTGCTCTCCTTTCATCAGCCACAGGACTTCCCTGCTGGAACCTAGCACACTTCCAAGCAGTAACAGAAGAGCATTAAGTGATCATGTCATTGGCTACTGAGCAGATTTCAGGATGATTCATCTCATATTGTGGACTCCCAAGTGAAATATAGACTCAATGTAGGAAAATATTAACCAAACAAGACACTTAATAGGAATTACAGCCTTGTCAATGAGAGCTTAGGATGTAACCATCTCTATTTCATTTTATATCACATGTGTAAAACAAATACTGTTGTTTAAAAAATGCATTTCTATTGAGGCTGAGAAGCTTCTTATCTTGCATCCTACTCATGGTGGGATAAGAATTAAAAGGAATCGCACATGGTTGTACTGGATTTTCTGCTGAATGTTGTATATTGCTTTTCTGCTGAATATTGTGTGTTTTGTATTACAGTCAAATCATGGGTGCCCAACAGTTTATTTCAGAATTATGTGACTTTGAATTGAAGAAAACAGGAACTTAGTAGTTTTAAAACAGAAAATGAGATATCTTCAGTTGGTATACTTAAAACTTACATATCAAAGCTGCTGAACAAAATAAGCAGGGCCATATTTTGCTATCTCACTTTAAATGCAATGGTCAAAAAGAGATACTGTATGGGAAAGCTGGACTGAGAGTAGTGAGACAGACAAGTGCATTACAGAACTTTTCCTTGTTCTGTAAAAGCCATCACCCCAGTCGCAACTGAAGCATTTTCAGTAGAATTCTTACTAACAGCTGGAGTGGGATTAAATCCATTACTTAATTTAGGCTACTCTAGCATGACCTACTGATATAAACAAAGTTCTGCATGATTACCTCATTGATCCATCTACCTATTAGTTTCTCATCTGACTTCAATTAAAATCTGCTAAAATCACACTGATTGCAATGCCAGTTGATATTGCAAAGAATTATAAAAAGACAAAGAGATATATAAAAGAACCCAAATTAACCCCAGAATTTCATACACCAGTGTAGCCTTCCTAAACTTCATTGAAGAGGATGCTAGACTTACATGCATTCTCACATAAACATGCAATAAACAGTGACCCTGCAATGCTTCTGTAAATCATGCCATCATCCCGCCTGAGGACTTTAAATCATTTAAAGCACACAAAGACCAAGGGAACTGTTGCTGTGCTATAAACCCATGGCTTCACATTTAGGAGATTAGTGTGTCATGACAATCTCACACTGGAATGTGATTTTTAAAAATATTTCTAACTTTGTATGTATGGAGGAATGATAGATGGAAAGTTAAAGAGTTTAAATCACAAAGTAAAATAAAATTAAGGCACATTTGACATCAGTAACTACAAAACAAAAATGGCTACTTGTTCATCCCTAGAACCAAATGTTAACTTCCACAGAGCAGGTAAAAACTGGAGAAGGAGCCAGCTGAGCATGCAGTAAAGGCTGAGAAAGATGCCTTGAACTTCTCTGCAAATAAGGAGTTCCAGGTAGGGAGATTATTCTTTTGTTTAATGAAGGGGAGAGGAAATTACTTTTACTTCTCTCAGTCTATTGTACAGAATTAAAAAACCACCCATGGGTTGCATTCTGTTGTCAGTTAATCACAAACTTTAGTTACCCTAGATTTATTAACTCATATTAAATCTCAGTTTTCATTCATCTATTCCTCTATAACATCAGCAGATGTGTTATGGCATGCCTGTAGCAAAGTAGCCTACCTACCTGGTCATCAGGCTATGCTAGGCGTGTGCAGTATGGAAGAGAGGCCTGTTTAGGCTGTACTATTTTATTTTTTTTTCTTCTGGAAAAACATTCATGCAAAATCTTATATAAGTATTCCCTATATTCAGGCCCACTTTTCACAGAGAAGGCTCAAATGCCACTAGGTGAGGAGTCATGGACCAGCCCTTTAAACGCTCTTTCATGCACATTAATGTGTCAGTGACACAGATATTGGGGACTACCCTCTGGAAGGATTAGACTTTGCTTGAAGTAGGCTTTCCTTTAACATATTTATAGCAGATGTGCACAGTGAGTGGGAATGCAAGTCATTCTTCTTTTGCTTATTTTATTTTGGTCTTATCAAGTGTCTAAGAGTAAACCAGTCACCAGTCTTATAAGTGGGATATTTTTAGAATTAATTATACAAAAAATATTTGGTGCTTTGGTTTTCCAGGATTGTATGAAGTACCATAAACCTGATGCATTATTAATCTGCCAGAATGAAGTTATGAAGTCTGCTTTTAACTTGCATGCCCCTGTATTTTTATTTTCAGGGAAGAGACAAGTAAAATGAGTATAAAACAAGTCATGGTTAGAGAAAATCCATTTATTGGAACTTAAGAAAAAATCTCATCTCAGATATGAATTTTAGGAAAAAAACACTTATTATTTCAGAATTTTTCTTGTAAAGGTCAAGGAATTTCACCAAATAGTACTGAAATGTTATTTTGCAAATCATCTTTAAGTCTTATGGTATAATATTTATAAATACTTAAAATGTTTTGTAACAGATTAAAAATAATGATACAATGCTCATCTAAGAAAAAATTAATGAAATTTCTTCCAGAAAAATATGCTTAGTCAAATGAATTAATGTTTTCAGCAGCACACAAATCTCAGAAAATTTTGAGCCAGCTTTAACTGTACTGTTAACCTTGCTCAGTACCAATAGTGTACCTTGGCTAAATGCTCTTGAACTAGACCTTTGTGACAAGATGATTTAACAGTCAAGGACTCTAACAGTCTAATACATGTGGGATCTGTAATCAGAAGGTCATGTCTTTCTGACTGTCTTTAGAGATATGAGATTACAATAAAAAATAATGTTGACAGATGTTAGAAACAGAAGACACTTTTGTACAGCTTGTGGTGTTAGTTACTGTTTGACAAGTTTTAACCTGATGTTTATCTCCTGACGGTACTCAGATATGTGTGAACAGGATTCTCTGCAGAAAACATACCTAAAATTCATATTTTAGGTTGTCACAAATATGAGCAAATGTTGTGCACGCCTAAAGGTTTCCTGACTTCTGCTGCCTATTTCAGGCCAAAAGGGTGTTAGGATGTTAGTCTCCAAACTTGATTATTATCTGAGAGTTTGGGGGTTGCACTATTTTATTTTTTTTAAATTAGAGCAGCTGATAACTTTATTCTGTTTTGCCACTGTTGTGTAGTCCTCTAGCAGCTCCACCACCTGAGCATTTAAAAGTGCAACATAGTCTCTTTTTCTCTCTCTCACTCCCTATCTCCCCCAATCACACATGCGCACACACACTTTAAACTATTTTATTACATTTTATAACCACCTTTGTTGACAGTTTTGGCAGAAGTGCACTGCTGGCAATCAGTCTGATAAGCAATGACTTGTGATTGCAGTAATGGTGGTGGCATGTGAAGGTAGTGACGGCTCTGAAGTCTGAAGTGTTGATTGAAAATATGCATTTAAAAGATACAAATTTCCAAAAGAAGTGACAGTTGCTGTGTTGAAAGCAATTGATATAGCACTCTGTTTACCATTAGAGCTGGTTAAACAGCAGAATTTCCAGTTCATTGGAATTTTTTTCTAAGCTCTCCAGTAAACAACCCTTTCTTTCAGTTGATGCAATGGAGCATTCCTCCATTTCATTGCTAACAGCAGGAGTGAAATGCATTTTAAAAGTTTACCAAAGCTTGCCAAGGACTGACACAGTGGTTTGAGAGAGATACGGCCTCCTTTGGACCCCAGCTGGCTGCATCATCCTCTGGAAACTGTGCTACTTGTTAACACCCAGCAGGATGATAGTCACAAAACCCCATTTCCTGCTTTTCACTGTACTCTCTTCTGTCATACATCTCTTCATTTCCTTACCCTTTGCATTTCCCCATCTGAGTCTTACTCAAAGTAGAGATCACATGTTATTGAAGCTACACATTATTGCAAGCATCTAGGGACTGTTTTGTGTCTCTCTCAACTTCCGCAGATTCAAGTCTAGCTCCTCCAGTTTCTCAGTGACCCAAGCTGGACCCACTCCACAGTTCTGGCACCTGGAAATAGCCACAGTACCAAATTTTCTGTATTTTCCAAAAAAACCCAGTTCAAACTTAATGGAGGAGGGTATGAGGTAGAAAAAATTTCTTAAATTAATGAAATAATTCTATTTTTATGAAAATCAGATACTGTTTCTAGTAAATAGAGCTAATACACTGTGCATGACATGTTGAAGCCATATTTGACTATTTCAGAACTCACTGATATATTTGCTTCTGCCCTTCTTTTTTAAAAGGATTTTATACAAGGTTTGGTAATTTCTGAATGAATGGGAATTTGGAACAGATAGTGTGCAGGATAGTTCATCAACGTGAGGAAATTACTGATGTCAGGAAGTGCACGTGGGCATTGGACGTGATTGCCACTACTCCCATGGTACTTGCATGGTCCCTGCCAGTCTTGGTCAGGTCATCTAGCATTTTTTTGACAATAAGCCGCCACAGTTCAAGAGTTAGCACAAGTCAAGGATGACCTTACATTGACGATTTGAGGTAGTTATCCTGCTCTAGGGGCTACAAGTTTAATAGCGTAGACTTAGGCTATTCCATGATGACTCTGCAAGACAATGGTCCTGGATAAATTTAGTATGCTACAATAGACTTAACCTGAGAGTATGTTACTTAGCACCTCAGCTTTCTATATCTGAGCCAATCACAATACAACTGTGTCAAACATTTAAACCAATGAAAACATGCTATCCTATTTTGTCAATTGTGACACAAGTTTAAATGACACTGAAAAGCCAGAGGATTCTCAATTTTGAAGAAAATATCTAAGATTAGCTATTCCACTTAGTGGTTCAAGAATAGAGGGTTATAATAAGAAATGGTAATAACTTGTTAGGAATACTATACAACAATATGTATAATGAGACCACAAAACAGGCACTCCTGTGCATGCAAAGCATCCCTATGGGAGTGAAAATCCACCACTGTGAGTTTTGTATTGGGACCACAATTCAGAAAAGTAAAACTAAGTAAAATAAAGACTCTTGATTCAGCAGTGTGAAGAGCTCTGTGGGGACGAATGAGATGAGGGCAGGCTTGCTGGCAGAAGCAGGAGGTCAAAGAAGCAGAGACTGGGGTTAAACCACTTTACAAGGCTGTACCCTGTACTGAGGTGTGGTATTAATTGAGCTTCTCATTAAGAATTACTGTTGTACTTTGTCAAGAACTTGTAATCATATTTGTAATCATTGGGTGATGGTACAAAAGCCTTCTCCCTATACAACTCACAACATACTGTATCATCACTTCTAGTAATTATTAATTTTATTAAAAATCCAACAGTTTTCCCACAATGGTTCAGGCAGCTTTTTCTGGTCCATCAGACCTTAAACAGTAGACTTTCCTTTTAGTTATGAGAAATTCAGAGCAATTACAACAAAATTAGCAAGACCATTTCTTCACCCAGTACAAACAAGTGTGTCATGCTGTTGTAATATTTACAAAACAACTCCAAGTTGGGAATAGAGTCATAGAGTTATAGAATCATTAAGGTTGGAAGAGACCTTTAAGATCATCAAGTCCAATCATCAACCTAACACCACCATGCTCACTAAACCATGTCCTGAAGTGCCACATCCACATGTTTTTCGAACACCTCCGGGGATAGTGACTTTATCATCTCCCTGGGAATAGTTTCAAACACAAGGGGAAACCAATCTGACAGGGGAACTTAAAAAAGAATGAGACCAAAATGATACCTATAGTAGCTGCAGGTTTTGATCAGGGGTTCATACTCAGAAAGATGAAATCTCAAGCTCCAGATATGAAAGCTGTGTAATAAACTATTATTTCATTTCAACACGAACCAAATTTCACCAAAACATGCAGTGCCAGACAGCATAACTATTTACATATTTGAATCTAAATTTGCTGAATAGAATAAGCTATAGAGAGGACAAGACTAGATCACATGATCTGACAGTATTTAAGTTTACCACAGTTGGATTGAACATACATGAACACATAATATGATCTGCGTGTAATGTACCTATATTAAAAGAGGTTTGCCTCCTTTTCCTTAGATTATTCCTGTCATCACATATACTTTATAAGGGATATGTACATGACTAGAACTTAATACAATAACAATTAAAATTTTTTTGAAAATATCATCTGCAGTTAGATGTAATTGTTTAAACCTCCATATGCTAACTGTGCAAATTTATAGCTGGTTCCTTGGGACTTACAGTAATACAAGCTGGCTCTTTCAGCAGTGAAAGAACTTTGAGTTTTGTCATTTAATGGAGTCACACAGACTAAACAATATGCCGTTGTTCTCAGTACTGAAAAGGCTTTGAATTACTACATTCAGATCCCAAAAGCGTAGAGTTTGCTTTTAATCAGAGAAAAGAGTCTCAGGGTACACTGCAGATGTTCTTAGAAAATGCTGGGTAACAGTGTAGACTGTGTCTGTAACTTCCAGGACAAACTCTGTTCTCATTTGCATGCATATGTGCCCTTGCAAGGAACAAGAGGTCAGTATTTTCACAAATAAATTTGTACATCACATTATTTTCAAATGGATAAAATGTTCAGTAGTTTCTTTGAAAGGCTCATATTGCCTGTGAACAGAAGGAAGAAGTCACCCTATGGAAACACATTGTCTTTTTAAAGAAAATAATTTATTTACTAAGCAGTTCCAGGATGTAATCACAACTTTATAGTAGCTGCTGTACAAGTAGTTCAGTTGCATAATCCCAACTTCCTCTTAATTTTGCTAGTCTGTTTAAATGCAGTAATACAATAATGCATTCTTGCAGCCTTCTCTACCAGATTCAATGTGATGCACTGAAATCTGCAACACACTGTCGAAAATAAAGCTGTTGTCAAATGTTCTTCTTCGGTATGAATGTGTACATAATTTCATATCTAGAACATCAGAGGCTATGCATAAGCTCATCTGTATGAGCAGACATGAAGAAGACATGGGGTTGACACAGATAACCATTACGAAGCTGTCATTTGTAGCTTCAAAGTATATTTCAAGGTATCTTGTGCACCAGCATAACAGGCTGTGAAAGAGGTTACTATTCATGTACATTTATACCTTCTATGATTTATATGCATGCATGGATGTGTGGAAAGCACAGCTCAAATGTTCATGGGAGTGTTAAAGTCATAAGTGTGTGCTCACTCAAACATATGCACACAAATACCTGCTGTTAAAGGAGATTTCAAAAAGAATGGATTTATCAGATGAATAGATGGTTATGTTTTTCTTCAACTTGTATGAATACACAGATTATTATCTCATCTTAATTTCTGGTGTTATTTAGAAAGAAAACCAGAAATAATATCCACCAGGCTGTTGAACAAATTCAGTTGAAAATGCCTATACTTAATCTTTATATGCTTAGCATCATAAGCAATGGGCAACCATGAAATGAGGCAGTATGCTTATAAAGGAGAGTACTAGTGGAAAGTTTTCTTGATAAAACACTTTTCTTCTGAAAATACAGATTTGACTAAATTATGTTTTGCAAAAACATGTTGCTTTCAGTGCAATCCAATAAAATTGTCAAAACTTAATTTCAATTGGGTTGAAAATATTTTATTTTTACCTCAGACAGATATAAAACTTTTCAAGTGAGTTAACATGGATTCCTCCATCCACCTGTGCAACCACAATGTCTCGATAGAAGATGGTCTTCTCACAGTCTGAGTTCCTATTCAGGCCAGGCTCTTTTCACAAGAGTGACACTCTACTACAGTAATCAGCATCCCTGAATGCTCTGAAGCCCATTGTACATAATAGGGATTATATTTTTTTGGAAGGCTGTCTTAAGAAGGAATACTGTAGGGAGTTAATTAATAAAATTTTAAGAGGTATCTCAGCAGCTCAGATAGCTAAATACTACAGTTTACCTGAATCAATATTAAATGCTTTATTTCTCACTGTCATCCATAAGTGGTCTTTCAAATGACAGCTACTGAATCACCATGCATAGAGGGGCATTCCAGCATGTCTGAAACAGCTGCCAAAAAAAAAGACAGGACAAGAGAAGGGGAGGTTCCCAAACACTGCAAAGCCATTTCTGAATTACCTTTAACTCTTAATTTAAGTTCAGGTGATACTGAGTTAAAATTAGTTAGACAGACCTTGTGTTCTCTTTCCTCTTACAGTGATGAGCTCCTTATGGTGATGAATCAAATTTTGCTAGGTATTGTGGTGATTTCACTGCCAGGGTTTCTCACAGACATGATCTTTGTTAAATGTTTAACAATTTTGATAACTTCAAGGTTGAAGATTAAAACCTTTGAAAGTGTTATTCTTTCTTGTAAAGCATACCCATGCTTAACAAAATAAAACACTTTTATTATGTGCCCAGTCTGCCAAAATTTGTGCCAGTGTAGGATTCCAGAAATGTTAGTGAAAACCTTCTATTCTATTTTAAGAAAGTCCCAATTTTACCCTAAACTGTTCACCCAGAAAGGGTGGGTGCAATGGAAATATTTCTGCTCAATCTGGTGAGGACTCATGAGGATATAGACTATGCATATATTCATATAAGTAGATTTGCGTAGCTACTTTTAAGTCTATAGTCTACATATAGGCTAAATAGGAACAAGAGCAAATACATTGCACAAATGTGAAATTATTTACCTGCTACATAAAGGCAATATCCTTTTCCTTTTAACAGCTATTGAGAATTATGCTTAACCATACTGACATATTGTACAGCAGTCAGTCTGTGTCTAGCCTCTGTTCATCATCATTAGAGTAAATGTTCTACCTTCTATATATTATTGGTAATGGAGACTGAAATACATGCATCAGTACTTAAGAAGTTTTTGCTGTGTCAAATTTTCATCCCAATGCATTTTACAAGTGGATTTATCTATTATAAATCTATGAAAAAATACATGCAGAAACACATTTCTGAATTTATTACTTCACTAAGTTAAGCTTCAGTAAGGTTGCTGAGCTAAAGCAAATAACAGGGCATGCTATATTGTACAGGCTTTCTAGATTTTTCTAAGCAATAGAAATAAATCATAGAAACACTCCTTGCTGTGTTGTGAAGGCTTATGGGTAATTACCAATGTGGCCATTCTCCCAAACTCTGATGTTTTAGGATTACTTCTGCATTTCATTTTTCAGCTCTAAAAGCCTTTCAGCAGCAATAAAAATGTTGAATCCAAAGAAAAATCTAACAACTCATAAAAAGAAATTGACATTATCTTTATTTTTTTGGTGAAGCAGTCACATTTACTTACAATTTCTTATTCTAGATCTGCCTTCTTCATTCCTAAACATTATAGAGATGGCGTCAGTCTGCAAGCTCTATAACCTCCAGGGACCTTCTCACAGGACTGTGATTTGGGGTTCAAATATACAAAGAAAGTAATAAATCCTAGTTAGAAACCTAACTTGCACTACAATCCTGCAAAATCCTGACTTCTGTGTCATTGTCCTGGACCCAACTTCTCAATTTTTAAAGGCAGACAGTGCCTTGAGGAGAAAGCTTTTCTTCAGATTTGTCAACTACTTCCTATAATTTTATGAAAGTAGTCTTGCTTTTCCAACCTCTTTGGTCCAGTTTTAAACCGTTGAAGTGACTTGCGAACTTAAGTAATTTGAAGTCCTACAATTTTTTTCTAAAAGCCACTCAGGCCTTTAGGAATTTTATTGAACATTGACAGATCCAATCCCTCTGTCCTTGTCACCCAACAAAGGCAATGAAATCAATATGTGTGGTTCTTCTAGGCACCTTATATTGGCAATTGGGAGAACCAAGAATCTCCTAAATGGGACTGTACTCCCACCTAGAGCAGCTTAGCTACAGGGGATGAGTTCAAGACATGATGCTTAAGCCACTTTTGCAAATATCTTGAAGGGAACATCTCTAGAGATGGGTGCCAGCATATCAAGGAGGATCCTGCTATATCCTGACCTGCTAGATAAGGGTTAGCTACAGAAGCTGTATAATTATATGACCATGACATGTGGCTGTCCTGATACACATGGCTTTGCAGTGAGGGTTATCAGCACAGGTTTAATACCACATCAAACTAATTATATGCCTAACATTCCTGGCACATATTTGCTCAACTCAGAGCAAAGGCAAAGTAAGCTCCTCAAAGACTTCTACAGGCATACTTCATACAGAATATCTCTTCATTGCCAACTATAGCATTACACTCAATCACTGCATAGAGGAGAAAGGTAACCTCCCTCGATCTGCTAGCAATGCTCTGTCTAACACAACCCAGCAGGCTGGTGGCCTTCTTTGTCCCAAGAGCATATTTCTAGTTTCTGTTCAACCTAGTGTCCACCAGGACCTCTATGTCTTTTTCTGCAAATCTACTTTGCAGTTTTCAGTTATTAGCTTGTCCAGGTGCATGGGATTATTCATCCCTCAGTGCACTCCACTCCTCCTAATTTTTTATTATCTGCAAACTTGAGAGTGTGCTCTGTCCTATCATCAAGGCATTTATAAGGATGTTAAACTGTACTGGCCTCAATATAATCCCTGGGGTACACCTCTGGTTACTGGCATCCAGCTGGACTTCATGCCACTGATTACAATCCTGTGAGCCTGGCAGTCAACCAGTTTTCAGTCCACCTAACTGACCATTTATGTAGTCTGTACTTCATCAGTTGGTCTATGAGGACGCATCACAATCTGTTTGAATGTCTCAAGTTTACATGACAACATACTATGCAAATTAAACTTTATTTTATGAGCTCATTAGGACAGAAAACAAACACACCAAACAAGGACTGAATCCCCTTTGTACAGGCTAGTCTAACATGCAAACTCACTAATTCATAATTTTATTAATTAATGAAGTTTCTAACTTATAATTTTTCTAATTCATAACTTGTAAGTCATAATTCATAACTCATGCTCCTATTAGCAAAATAGTTACCTAGCCAATAATGAGAGCACTTATCCTTCCTTCTCATCACATCCTCCAGCCCCAGCTGCCATAAAGTGCTATTGCCTATTGCACAGTGGCTACACTGGGTTATATGAAATTTACCATATACAGTATTTTCAAGGCTAGAGTTGCTTGACTGCTAGGCAACTGTAAAAACAAGGTAAAACCAGTTTAGGTCAAGGCAAGCTCAGTCCTGAGACTCTGCTCTGTCAGGCCAATAAGCCAATGTCTCGCAGTAATAAAGGCAAAAATCTAATTTCCTGGACTACATGGACCAAAGTGCTGCATGGAATGAGCTGTCTTCTCTGGGATGTCCAGTCATGTAGTCCTCTGTTCTTGATGCATCTGGGATTGATCTATGTGTGCAACATAGGGCATGATGCAGAGCAAGTATCACACCACATCAGCTGGGTGGATGATCCCACAATTTTACTCATGTTGTTTTGTGGACTTCACAGGCTGATATAAACACCTGCATATGCTTGAATTCCTTTTTTTTTTAACCTCTTCCCCCTTTTTCAGGTAAAACATAAAGAATTTGTTAAGACTTATAAGATTCCAGTTTATGGAGTCTTACAACATAGCACAATAAACCCAGTTCAAATTTTAAATATTGTCTGGAAACATATTTGACAGCTATTTGAAGATTTTAGCTCACTGGTTTAGGTTATCTGCATTTCTAATGCTAGATTTGTTTAAAGAGCAACTAATCAGTTTTTTTCTGTTTGTATGCTGCAAAACACCCATCATAATATGTAGTTGCATTTTCAAGATCAAGAAGATTAGAACTGTTCAAGGATAGCCTATTCATCTTTCTGTCCTTGGAGACAAAGTTATCAGAAGTTATGGATGTTTGTGAATTATAAAAAGAAAAATGCCGGCAATGAAAGTTACAGAAAAGACGTGTAATGAGTAAGGAAAAGTAATTTAAATTCAAAAGAATTAAATTAGATTCTATAATGAAAGACGCTGTCATATTATATGACAATACTTTAAGTCATATAATGACAACATATTCTTATTGCAACAGTGATCTGAATTGTGTAGAAATGGAAAATATTTAAAGAAAAGAACAGTGCAAATGTGATTATTCATCATGTTTCTTTTAGATAAAGACAACTCAGAGCTTTGAGTAGGAACTGATGGTTCTCTGTTCCTCTTTCAGTAAAGTTTTTTGATAGGCTAATTACAAATTTAACAATTTTTAAATATAAGACATTTTTACAAATCAGTGGATTTTTCATACAGACTGCTTATTAACCTGCAAGAAATTGCTAGAGTAATATATATTTTTTGTTTGCTTGTTTCTTTTGCATCCTACACTATTACTTGTCTATTTTCAATGGTACATATCATTAGAAGGGTGAATAACATTGTTTGCACAGTATCTCAGCACAGCGTTGCATTTGTGGGCGTATATATTTTTGAGCACAATATTTGCATCTCAGTGTGTCCCACCTATGAATCTGCGTACTCACTGAAGCTCAAAAAGCTGCAGAAAGATGACAGTAGGAAATCAGAAGATTGAAAGCAAGACCTGAACTTTAAGCATTTAGAAAGTTTTCTACTCTTACTAGGTGCAAAGGGCACAGAATGAGGCCAATGTAAAACATGCTTCAAATACATCTCAAAGCACCATCTGGGATCCACTGGAACCTTATTGCTCAATTTGAGTCACTCTTTACTAAGGAAAATTCACTGTCCATACAAAAATAATGATTTGAGTAAAAGACATTAGATTTCTAATCATTCAAGTTTCTTTTATGTAAAGAGGTTTTTCCTTAAAAACTGTTCAAAGAAACATTTTATTAGGGCAAGCAAAGATTATAAAGAGGTTACTTGTATTTTATCTCATATCATCCGAACCCTAGCTGTTTGGGCCAAGCAGAAGTCTCTGGCTTTTTGGAGAGAATATCACTAATTAATTTAATTTAATTTAATTAGCACATGTAAAATTATATATATTTAAAGGAAACATTAACATTCTTCAGCAAGAAATTCCTGGTGGCAAGTCATCATCATCATACCTTCAAGTCTAGGTAATGCTGATGATATTAACGTACCTCTCTTAGCTCAAGCTGATGAAAAGCACACACATGGACTTTTTTGCATGGGGCTAATGTAACAATTTTAGCTACAAAGCTGTGTGTTTAATATCTACTTTGCCAGCACCATTAGATCTGGAGTACTGAAGTTAATTGGATTAGAGAAGTTTAAGTGTGCTCAGGCTAAGGAGAAAGCTGAGACCTTGCAGGCTCCTCAGCTCTAATGGAGCTCCAGCTGACTCGGCAGTATGGTTTGGAGGTGAAACAGGAGAAGGAAAACCTGAGGAAAAAAAAAATCAGTCCCTCCAAGAACATTTTAATTAGTGTTGAATCAGTGCCTTGTGATTCAGTAAGAGAACAGCTCCTTCAGAATACAGTTGTGTTTTCCTGTATTTCCCTCTCTGTCCTTTCTCTTGGGACACCAGATAAACCAGTCCTAAAGTAGAAAAGGAAAGGGAGCAACGGAGAAGGATTTACTTTCATCATCATTGTAATTATATTTTAAGTCTTTGTCACATTAACTCATATTCTAGACATGTTCTATAATATCAGTAACACTGGCGAGGAAAATACCGATGTGCTGTAGTGTTCCTAAAGCAATTTTGTTTGCTACAGGCATTGCAATGTGGAACATCATGGCCTGTGTCATGCAGAAGGTGCTCCAATTTGAAGATCAACATAAGCCCCTGGTCTTAAAAACCAGGATTTTTATGACTAAACAAATTATTTTATGCTAGTCACCTGTCTCACTGATCTGCAAATGAAGACTGTAGTTTGATCACAGATGTTGCCAGCAGTGTTGAAGACAAGTATTGAGTTGCTGGGTTTACAGAAACAATTTTAAATGTTTTTGTTTTTTAAGCAAAATAGTCAGCAAATAAATAATTTGAGCCATACCTCTAAAGATAAGAAGATGTAAAAGGCAGAATCTGAGGTCTATTGCCTGCTGTATTTTCTATTCAGTTAAGAAAATAGTAGGGAAATTCGCCTCAATATTGGTCTCTTTCACTTACTGCTTTTCTATTTCAGTGAAGTATAGCTATGAAACTAAGGTAAGTATTTACTAATCTTATATAGAAAAAAATAATTATGCGGTGATAATTTGTACTAAGGTGCATATAAATCTAGAAGTTAATTGAGATTTATTTCTCATGCAATTTGTGTCTGATTTTCTACACATGAAGTAAATTTACAGTTAATTTCAGGGTTTTACATTGGTGAACTATGTTAAAGTTTTGCAGCTCAGTCTCAGTCACTGTTCACATAAAATTTAGTTTTCAGCTCATAGTTCTAAACTATATTGTACACAGTTGTACTGTGTCCTAGATTGTTTATGTGGACTACTCAAGACAATAGGAATTACTATAAATAAATAATTTAGTAACTAGATTCTCTATATAAATCATCTTACTGTTAGAACCTGAGGCTCTGTCAAGGACTCCATGAGTACTAGTTTAACCTAAGTATCTGTTTTAAGTTATATTCAGTGCAGGAGAACCATAGTATCTAAACCAAAATAATTTCATCTTTCTCTTTCTTCGCAACATGACAACTTTATATATATTAATATGAAATGTTAGATATTAATTCAAAATGGACACTTGAGCAACTTTTGGACCCCCTGCTCTTGCTGACAGTATGTAAAGCATCTGGAAAGAGGTGAGAGAAGTTCTGGCTCCCTATATTTTAATAAATATGTTAAAGTTTACCCCAATATAAAAGTCAGCTATCTGCTGATATAAAACTATAAAAGTTCCTACGCTAATAAAGGAAAAGCCATGATAAGTAAAACTTCCAGTGTTTTTTTTTTAAATAGGACCCAATTCTGCCATTTTTACAACAGTTCATTTCATGGGATGACATCTTAGCTATAAATAGTAATATTTTTTCTAGACATTGATTTAACAAACTATTATAGTTTAAGGGTTAACAGTATTGTTCCCTCCCCTTTCCAGCCACAGTCTAAAAAAACCGAGGAGGCCTGAGATTTCCCAGGCTTTCCTAACTTCTGGGGCGGTTTTTCCTGTCGCATCTTGGTTCAACTGGGCCTACCTCCACGTGCTTGGCAGCATCCACCACCATCCGCTCCTTGGCACCACTGCAGTCCCTGGTGACAAGTCACAGCGGTCACAGCAGCCACAAGGCAGTGCTCGGAAACTTCCACTTGGGACTACTGGGATCAGGTTTTGTATATAGTTAAATATCCTTTCTCCCTTATCAATTCCCTTTTCTTTTCCCCTGTTGTTTTTCATTAAACTTGTTGTAGTCTTAACTTCCAACCTTGTGTGAAGCATCTTTTCTCTATTCCCTTTCTTTTAATCATCCCCTGGGAGAGTGGGGGACAGTAGAGAGAAAATCCTGCTCCCTGGGTTTGCCCTGAGCCCTAAATGGAGGCACAAACTATGATTACAGACGTAGATATTTTGTTGTGTTTTAATGTAATCTAATCAGCTGATCTAAACCAGTATGTTGACCTGCAAAAAGCTTGCTTGGCTTCGTACATTACTGTTCAGTGCTATGTAACTAAAGATTTTGCTTTGTCTCCCACAGCAAAAGGTCTCAGAGTTGCTGAATATAATTTACTGAGATTAAGATGAAGTGTCTTTTAAATTTCACCTCATGATCTAGAGCTGGTGATGAGAAAGAAATATGGAGGCTCCACAATTCTTGAGAACCTATAAAACACTGTGCCAGCTTTAGCATTTATCAATTTTTAACTACTGCTACAAGGCTTCAAGCAATCAATTATTTCCCAGCTCAGTGAGAGACTCAGAGTTATACCAGATAAACCAGAAATCAATTTTACTGCCTTGCGGCTGGTTTCTAAATATGTTTCTCCTCACCACACTTAAAAACAAACAAAGCTAGATTCTTATTTTTTTTGTTACAGACATGGCTGAATTTCCTTCATACTTCACTTAATGTTGAAAATTCAGAAAGGGATAAACCTTTTTGTTGTTGGGATATAGATGCATTGTCCTTTTATTATTGCTTCCCAAAGAAACAGAGAAACAAATCTCTTATTTTTCATTTCCTGAGTCTGGCAACAAATTTGGGAACTATTTTTCATACTGAAGTGTCTCTTGGCTATTTTTTAATATCACCCTTCTGGAGTTCTCTGCCATAAGGGAAGCATTTGATCGATGTAAAGGGTGCAATATTCTGCTAAGGAACCATGGGAGTTATGATAGTAATTATCAGCATGTTAATGAAAAACACAGTGTCCTCCAAAGGTTGAGCAAAAACTTGCATGAAGTTAAAAGAAAATGTTGTGCTTTTTAAAGAGACAGCAATATGAAAATAAAGATTTAACTTTTGTGACAGCCTCCTCCCATGACTGCCTGGTTCTGACTCCACCTGACATCAGCTGAAGTGCTGGGAGCAGCACTGAGCACAGCAGCATATGTCTCCACCAGGAACACAGGCACTTTGACCCAATACTTAGAGCCTTGAGCTGTTAAATTTTTAAAGTGACACTGAGGAGAACTGCAGCCCAAGATACATTGCACCATGCTTTTCAGTAAGAAGGGAGATGACAGCATTTGACCCTGAAAGTAACTCTTGTGGCGTGGTCATTAGACTTTGCAAACATGGACGCTTTTAAGGGTAGACTGAATAACTCTTTGTTTAGGGGGATAGTCCATAGCCCAGAAGGGATCCATTCCTTATTATTATTAATTCACATGTACCATATACCTTAGTCTTGATTTGCACTGTAGCTCTAAGGAGATAGTTCACGCATAGAAAAAAATTAAAGAAAGAAAAAAGGTTTTATTTCTACTTTTGAAACATCTGAAACTTAGACAACTTCTAAGAGTTGTTATTTTCACTCTTTTCCTGTTATGGTGGAGCAGGAAACACTTGTGTACGTAGCTGTACTCAAGTTCTAGTGGATTTTTTTTTACTCCTGAATCACAGAAAAACACCAAATGATTCAGTTTGGTAAGAACATCTGGTCCAACCCCCTGTAGAGTCAGTTGCCCAGGATCATGTAAAGACAGTTTTTGAGTATCTCCAAGGATGGAGACTCCACAGCCTCTCTGGGTAACCTGTGCAGGTGCTCAGTCACCCTTACAGTAAAAAAATGTTTCCTGATGTTCAGACAGCACCTTCTGTGTTTCTGTCTCTGCCCATTGTCTCTGGTCCAGTCACTAGATACCACTAAAAAGAACCTGGGTCCATCCTCAATGTACACTCCCTTCTGGTATTTAGATACATTAGTAAGTCCTCCTCTGAGGAATCTGTTATCCAGGCTAAATGGTCCCAGCTGTCTCAACCTTTCCTCATAGGAAAGATGCTCTGGTCTCTTCATCATCTTAGTGATCTTTTGCTGAACTCTCTCCAGTATGTCCATGTCTCTTGTACTGAGGAGCCCAGAACTGAACACAGTACTCCAGGTGTGGTCTCATTAGTGCTGAGTAGAGAGGAAGTATCACTTCCCTTCACCTGCTGACAATGCTCATAATGCAGCCCAGGTTACAACAAGGGCACCTAGTTGATTCATCTTTAACTTGGTGTCCTCCAGCTCTCTTTCTGCCAAGCTGTCTTCATGCTGTGTGGCCTTCAGCATAAATTGCTGCAAGCGGTTGATCCTTCCTAGGTGCAAGACTTTGTACTTCTTGTCGAGCTTAATGAGGTTCTTGTCAGCCCATTTCTTCACCCTATTAACGTCCATCTTGATGGCAGCATGATCCTCTGGTGTAAGAGCTGATCCTCTCACTTTTGTGTCTCTGCAAGCTTGCTCAGAGTACACTCTGCCCCATCATACAGATCATGAAGGAAGATGCTGAACAGGATCAGACCCAGTCTCAACCTCTGAGATACACTGATAGTTACTGGCTTCCAATTAGACTTTATGCCGCCTTATGCCACTGATCACCACCCTCTGGTCTTGGCCATTCAGCTAGTTCTCAGTCCACCTCCCTGACTGCTCATCCAGCCCATACTTAATCAGCATCTCTGTGCAGATATTATGGGAGACAGTGTTGAAAGCCTTCCTAAATTCCAAGTAGGCAATATCTGTTGCACTCTCCTTATCTAGTAGGCCAGTCATTTCATCATTACAGGTTACATAGGAATAGACATTCTGCATGTAAATGGTATATAGAAACTTGAAAAAGTAGAACATGCTCAGTCTTTCACAGCATTTTGCAACTGCTTTTTATTGATACTGAACTAAAAATTTCAAAAAAGTCACTTACTGGATACCACGCTGTATGACATATCTCTTTTGCATAAAAAATATTACTGGTTTACTTTAAATTACACAAATATCAAATTTTATGAAGCCAGGGTAAAGGACAGATCAGCCTGTGAAATGTAAACTTCTTCACTTGAATATTTCCTTCCAAATCCTTTCTGATTCTGACCAGCTCAACCTGCACAATGTCTAAAGGGCAATGACATTTTGACTAGTAGTGAAAGCACAGGAGACCAGTGGCAAGGACTATGTACAACTGCTCAGAACATTTTCATTAGAAATGAGTCACAGATCCAAAGCAATAGTGCCCTGAACCCATTTCTAATATAAACTAGGACTTGCTCAACTGTTTAAGCCTGTCTTATCAGGAGATTCATTGCCACTACAGGGTCATTATCTGCTCCAGCAAAGGCATAAAACACATGTTGTTTGCCTGCAAATATTCCTACAGTACTTTGCAGTGGGAACAATTCTGCTTTTACCTTTTTACAAGCTGAGCCATTTGCCTATCAAGAATAATTCATTCGTATGTTCTTTCTACTCAGCTTATACATAAACAATCCTCCTCTGGTCTGACTTGTAAATTTATGTTTTAAGGCTTTGCCATCATATTCCAAAATAATTTTATTTTCCTATATAAATTTTTAGCTATGAAAACTCTATTAAATAACTGAAATACTGAGACAGAGTAAAAACCTATTTATATATACTTTTTCACATGTACAAAGAAGTGGTTTAAAGTGTTTTATGCAGTCTGTACCATATTGGATTTCATTAAACTTTAAAGTAAATACTGGTAATTTACAATTTTATATATAAAACCTTTCTTTTCTTCCAGAGAAATGTATATACTCTTCTACCAAATTTCACACTATGTGAAAGATAGTCTTTCAGTACATTGAAACCTCTCAGTGCCAGTGGCTATTGCTGCACTGTATTGTATGTAGACTGCATTGCACCATACTGCAACCTGAAAGTAGTCACCGAGGACAGAAGTTTTAGTATAAGAAAAGCTGGCAACATCTGTGACAGCATTTTGCAACCTGGTTGTTCTCATGAAGTGTCATGAATACTGGACACAACCTGGAGCATATTCAAACAAGTGTGTAAGTATCAGATCAACCTTAAAGATGAACCTTAAAGATCATCCAGTTCAACCCCCCTGCCGTGGGCAGGGACATCTCCCACTAGACCAAGTTGCCCAAAGCCCTGTCCAATTTATCTGAGAGTTTTATTTTGCTTCTCTTTTGAGCAGTTAGCATGATACACTTGTTGACCAAAGACCTCATTAAAAGATATAACACTGGGGAAAAAAGAAAGGTTTTGTATCAGGAAGCATTAAGGTTGGTAGCAAAGGATACAAATGGTAAGAAATGCTGTAGCAGAATTTGTCAATTCAATTTTAAATCATCTCTACTTTTTGTGTATCCATTGTATGTGCACAGTACATATGGACACTCAGTTTTAATTACATGCTCACCTATTTCTTTCACAGGACAAATCAACTCACAGCACAGAGTATGCTCACTTAATGAGCAGATCCCCACCTCTAGGTTTTTTCTCCACTATTAAACATGTAATCCCATGTCTTCTTTACTTTACATGACTAAATCCTGTTACAAAATTATTACTTTCCTGAATGACTTTCTGTTACATTAGGTGCTGTGAGCAGTTCATAAATATACATTTATTTTCCAATATCTGCATGAAGAGAAAAGTACTACATTAGTCTTGAAAATTGATCTAACCCAACATTAATAAGAACTTGGTTTTGGGAAGAAAAAAAAAAAAGAAGTGTGAAATACAGCTATTTTATTGTCATACATAAAATTGACTTTATTTTCTGTCATGAATCCTTATCACATTTGCAATTCAGGACTGTGTGTCCACCTAGCCTCACATAAAATGAGCCAGACAGTTTGTCATGGCAAAATTTAGTTATCTCAGGATAAGACCATACAATCATGGTTGATTGATCATGGTAAGACCATACAATTCGCAGCTACCATAGCTTCTATCCCAAGACTAT
>NW_010163448.1:47414-54374 GCF_000695765.1 Mesitornis unicolor | reverse complement strand
GACTCTCAACTGTCTCCTCATCTGCCCCAACACATCCAAGTTTAAGCAAAACAAATGACAGTACTGAACTTGAACAGTTCAATTGCTGCCAAATGGATCTGTCTAAATGAAGGCAATGCTACTTAATGAACTGCAGTGTACTCCACAGCTCTTGACAACCATTTCAATCCTTGACAAGATCTTGGAAAGGAGAACTGAATTTGTAGGAAGATGTCCTTCTGAACATGGGAGATAGCATTGCTATTGAACATCATTGTTTTCTTTTGTAGCTGGCTTTGCAGATTTACTTCTGCATACTTTTAAAGCCCTAAGAATAATTTTGCTGGTTTCTAAGAATTCATCAGTTCAGAGCGAAGAGTCACAAGTTTTGGACTTCAGATTTAGAGAGTTAATCAACTACAAACATGCAGCAAAGGAAAAATATGGAGATTGGGAAAAATATATATTAAAAATGTCTACTCTCCATCACTTTGCAAATTTGTTCTTTTGACTGGGTTAACTACAACTGCCCTGCGCGAAAACAGACCTTAGATAAAATGCTGTTTAGATCCCAGACATTATTAATTTACTTTCTTTAGCTGTTCATAAATGTTGCAGTCCCTTCAGCTTTTTTTCTTCCAGCTGATCCTGATACAGTCAAGGCATGGCTACTGGAATAGTCTGTCTATCAAGTGGAGCCTGAATCTCATTTAGAAACAAAACAAAAAAGCAAGCCATTGTCTCAACTTGGAATTGAACCCAAACAAATAGTTTTAGAGGGTCAAGAATGGTCTGTCAGTTTTTCCAGTCTTTTTTCTTTTCAAAGTTCTCTATTTTCTTTTCAATGTGAACAAACCACAGAAATGCTGAAAGGATTTTTTTGCCTCCAGTAATTCTGGTCTAATTTTGAGTCTAAGAAAAGGGGGGAAAACAAACATCAGCCAGACTTTTGGATGCTTACATGAATTAAACTACCAAGACTTTAATGTTGTGCCAGCTCTGAGCAGCGCAAGAGGCTTTGGACTTCTGTGATATGCTCCCTCTTTGTTGTGAGAAAAAGGAGCTAACATGGATGTGGGCTGTGCTCTTTTTTTTGTCTACTTTTCTTATCGTTGTTTTAATAGTCTTGAAGAAAAATAAACAAAGACAAGAGAAGTATGAATATCAGGGCACTTCCCGAAGAGCTTTGTGTTCAAACTTTCATCCTGTTCATCATCAAGCAACTGCTTTCAACTTCTCCATGTCTGCGTCTGTTAACCCACCCACACTGCAATCCTATAAGATCATGCACATTTATGTCACTCACAGTTACTGCTTCCAGTCATATGTCAATCACAGTTACTCCCTGTCTACCCTGGGTGGCTGTCAATCTGTTATCAGGGCAGAATCACTTTAACCTGCTCTAAGAATGTATGCCTTTCACCATGACTGTAGTACAGAAATATCCTCTGCTAATAACAGGTGTTAGCAGTAGATGCAATTAAACTTGTCCTGACATACTCAGATGTTATTCAGCATAGTTTCAACTGTATTTCTTCTCATCATCCTCCTTTAAGCAAGTAACATTTATTCTAATGTAGAAAAAAGCCTTAGTTCCCTGTTCAACAGCTCTTGGTAGTGCACTGATAAACTCAACCTATTTAAACAACTGGTGTCCTGCTGTAATTTTTAACCCTTTTCTGCAAAGGGAGATAGGCATCTCAAATATTACATGCTTGGATACTAGTTTTATGTGTTATCAGCCAGCAAGGAAGCAGAGAATCCTATTGCCAATTTCTTATTTCTGCTTTAAAAAATCAAACCAACTTCAAGGAGAAGTCAACTAGAATTTCACCTTATGAAAACAGACATGTATTGACTGACTTCACTGGGCAATACCAACTCATTGCACATGAAGACCTGGCCTACTGTTTAGACAGAGTTAAGAGACAAGATCATAGAATTATTAAGGTTGAAAAAGACTTCTAAGATCATCAAGCGCAATCGTCAACCCAACACCACCATGCCCACTAAACCATGTCCTAAAGTGCCATATCTACACATTTTTTGAATGCCTCCAAGCATGGTGACTCCACCACTTCCCTAGGCAGCCCATTCCAGTGCTTGGCCACTATTTCAGTAAAGAAATTTTTCCTAATATCCAATCTAAAACTTTCCTGGCACAATGTGAGGACATTTCCTCTTGTCATATTGCTAGTTAATTCGGAGAAGAGACCAACATCCACCTCACTTCAATCTCCTTTCAGGCAGTTGTAGAGAGCCATAACGTCTCCCCTCAGCTTCCTCCAGACTAAACAATCCCAGTTTCTTCAGCTGCTCCTCAATAAGACCTGTGCTCCAGACCCTTCACCAGCTTCGTTGCCTTTCTCTGGACACACTCCAGCCCCTCAATGTCCTTCTTGTAGTAAGCGACCCAAAACTGAACACAATATTTGAGGTGCAGCCTCACCAGTGGTGATTACAGGGACATGACCACTTCCCCACTCCTGCTGGCCACACTATTTTGGGTACAGGCCAGGATGCTGTTGGCCTTCTTGGCCACCTGGGCGAATTGCTGGCTCATGTTCAGCCAGCTGTCAACCAGCACCCCCAGGTCCTTTTCTGCCCGGCAGCTTTCCAGCCTCTTTCCCAAGCTTGTAGCACTGCATGTGGTTGTTGTGACTGAAGTGCAGGACCTGGCACTTGGCCTTGTTAAACCTCACGCAATTGACCTTGGTTCAGTGATCCAGGCTGTCCAGGTCCCTCTGCAGAGCCTTCCTACCCTCAGACAGATCAACACTCCCACCCAGTTTGGTGTCATCTGCAAACTTACTGAGGGCACTCAATCTTCTCAGCCAGACCATTGATAAAGATGTCAAACAGGACTGGCCCCAAAACTGAGCCCTGGGGAACACTGCTTGTGACTGGTTACCAGCTGGATTTAACTCTGTTAACCACAACTCTCTGTGCTCAGCCATCCAGCCAGTTTTTTACCCAGTGAAGAGTAAACCTGTCTAAGTCATGAGCCACCAGCTTCTCTAGGAGAATGCTGTGGGAGACAGTGTCAAAGGCTTTACTAGAGTCCAGGTAAATAACATCCACAGATATAAGACCTTCCTCCACATGACCTCAGATATATTTCACTGACATGTGCCAAAGTTTCCATACCTAGGAAGGCATATCGTGTATGCATTTCCTAATAAGGACTATGTCCAAACTGGCTATATTCCCTTTCTTAGGTACTTGGGATGTTTTGAGTGTTGTTGCACAGTGCCTTCACTCTGTTCCAGATGTATCTAGACCTTTTATAGCCCATTACACAACAGTGCTGTGCAGCTCATTTAATTTAATCCTTAAGTGCTTTAACACAAAGCATATGATAAAACATAAAGTGTTAGAAGCCCTACCAACAGAAGTAAAACTGTCAACTGGATAAAAGGCAGCCCTTCTTAAAATATATCTTTTCAAAAACTGCTATGGAAAAGCAGTTCAAAGATTTTTTTATTTTTTTTTTTTCTTAGAGCAAAGTTTGGTCTAAGTATGGAAGTTGCCCTTTAGTAGACCAGGTCTACTTGTAGGTCCTCCACTATTTTAAAAGTACTCCAAGAAGCCTGTGAGTGCTCATTGAAGGATTCTGTGGTCTTGCTGTAATAACACAAAGCAGGAGCAGCTCTTGTTACAGTAGATGCCCTGGTGATATGACTCCCTGCAGCAGGGGAAATAGTCTACTACTACTCTCCCCTAGCCCCTGTTGCAGAGGAGGGAAACAAACATTCAAATATTTTTGTTGCTAAATATCTGTTTCTCATAATCTGAATTTGTCATTGTTACATATGCAATTATCTGCTGTCTTAAGCATTTAAAATAAATTTTCATTTGGGCAACAGGTTCATTACACACTGGTATCAGTCAAATAGGTTGCAATTTGTAACCACCTGGCCCTTCTTCCTCCTCCTGCAGCTCAAAATGAAAGAAAAAAACATCATCATAATGATCAGGGTGGCTTGTACATGAACATTCACTCTTCTGTTTATCATTTCTGTATTTCTTTTTCATCGTGACTTGATAGTGCTCAGTGAAGATGAGCAGATGTCCTCCACTTTATCATCACCCTGTTTTGCCAGAAGCTTTGCAAATGAATGGCCACCAGTGGTTAAGAATGCTGTCAGTGATGCCTGGAGCAAAATTATGTTTAAAGTGTGCACAGCTTGAACAGAGCATATATCCTGCTTATCACAGAATCTTCAGCTTCCTGAAGTTTATCAAAATAAGTCTGTTTTAAAAGTTATTGCTTAATGAAGTATTAGTAGAGAAAGCAAAACAGGTCCTACCCCATATATCATGTTATCTATTTAAAAGTAAAGTCAAGTCCATCACAAAGAAACAGTACAAATAGAGATTTCAGAAGAGGCTTGGTTTGATTCAGGCAAGTACTCAGAAGTGCAGATGAACTTTGCATCTGCAGATGTTAACTCCTTGTTCTTGAAATTTCTACCCCATGGTGTTAAAAGACCACATCAGCCCTGTTGCATACAAATTGTTTGCCTCTTTACTTGTTCATAGACATCTTTTATCTCTACATTTTCTATGTTCAGAAGCGTATCATTACAATACATATTACAAAACAGAGAACAGTACAGTGGAGTACAAAACTGCCTCTAGAGACATTCAACACTGCAAGGAAGGCGTTTTCAAAAGATACTGGAGAGTGATTTGAGAAGGATGTGCAGCAGGGAAACTCCTTTGGAAGCAGACAGGTGTAGGGAGAGAGGAAGACCGGGCAGAAAAATAGAAATAAGGATCAGAGCCAACTGACATGAAAGGTGATTTCAGGCCAGGAAGCCTGAAAGCAAATTTCTTAGATTTATTGAGGGGAAAGTTGTTGTTAATATTATTCAGATCCATTTTGCATAGTGCTAGTGTAATGTAAGCAGTCCCTGAGTTTTCTTTATATGGATTTCTAACAGCTGACATGAGCTTAAAATATCTTTTCATGTAGGAGCAGTTCAACTTCCCCCCAATATGTTCTTGTGCTTTCCTTCCTCCTATTTCACTGGGACTAAAACTAGCTTCTTTGAGGACAGTCCACCTCTTCCTCCTGCTGCCTCGTCTCCTGCACCTCCAATGAGAGTCCTCTGTAACGTCACCATTTATGTCACAGGCAGAGGGCTAGGATGGTAAATGTAAGACATGGGGCGAAAGAAGAATCAGTAGTGGGAACAAGTGAACTATCAAGAAACCAAGAGATTATTTTCATGGCAATGCTTGTCTCCTTAGAGATGAAAAATGAGGAGGAGTCAGATGAAGGAAATCTCAGTGATTAAAATGTGAACTGGATTTACATTTTTTATGTATTCAATGAGTTTTCAGTAACTCTTTGCATTCATAATGAAGACATGAAATTGAAGACATGAAACTGAAGACTTAGTCTAGCTGTAAAATTGTATTTAGGAATGCATATAGGAAATGTGTACAGAAGAGAAAAAAAATCCTGTTGAATTTTATTCCTTGCCTTTCACTACAAAAACACAGGAGAACGTGTTACTATTAATTGTGCATATAAAGCAAGCCATAAATTTCTTTCTAAAAAGCCTGGGAAAAAACTGTTGGTGGTGGTGGTAATGCAATGACAAGAAGGTTCACTTTTATTCCTGTTGACGCAACAGGTCACCACAAAAGCTGCTGCAGTGAAAAACAACTAAAGAGAAAAGAATCAAATAAGCTTAACTATACGCAGGACTGCAGTCCCCTAGCATTTATTCTGAAGAGAGAAATTATCATTATAACATATCAGAAAGGGTCAAATAAATTTGAGAGACTTGTACTTCTATGAATATAGGGTCTGTCCAACAAAAACCTTGGAGCAATGGGCACAAACATTTTAATATGGCCTTAGCAAACACCTGTCTTAAAGTGGAGTGAATTTAATGCAGGAAATTGCCACTCTGTTTTCTGTGTTGTTGCTTAGCTCAGTTACTGTTGATTTGACTGTATCACATCAACATTCTTGCTCTCACCATATGTGTGAAAAGCATAGGACAGAATCTAGACAGAGGAAGGAATTAAGCATAAATAATCTAACTAAATGATAAAAAGCAAAGCATGAACAGCATCTGCATTATACTTCTCCTCATAACTCTTATACATCCCAAATTCTATATGTTGCCATCACTTGGTATTAACTGAACAATATATCATCAATATCATATATTACCAGTGCTATTATCAGCATCTAAAAAGCAAAGAGCTCTGTATCTAACTGCTAGATACATATTCCCTTGGCAATAATCTCGATTAAATCAAAACATTATCTTCACTAAACTGTTTGTTACTGTCTTTTTCGTGGAGATTATTTGAACCTTGTAAAACAAAATATATGAATACTTTCCACATGTTCCAGTGGGAAACCAGTTCATTAGCTTAAGTAGATGATGGTGTTTTGAGGCAACTTAGCTGACTTATAAATATCCACATTTGGAATGTGAGAAGGTATTTTTGCATTCCTGGCAATAGGGAGATTTTAATTTTTTTTCAAATATAAAAACTTGTATTTTAGCAAGTGGTTATAAATTAAGCTATTGGTCTCTAATTTCTAGCCTGATCTTCAGCAAACCTTTTTTTCTCTACATTTTGTTCATAATTATCATTACATTAGGAGAGCAAGGACTGTAGGAAAAAGACCAGTGATGAGGAGATACATTTATTTAAATAATTACTTGTACTGTGGTAGCACCTAGAGACTCCTACAAGGTCTTCATTTGCTGTGAGCCGTGATTTAAAAAGCAGTCATTGAAGAGCCTGATTTTGTTTTGTGAGAAGGCAACAGGCAAATCATGAGGGAGAAAAGGGAGCAAGTGACACAATTTTGATTAGCTTAATAAGCAGCAGAATTGTCTGTGGCTGCCTGGACTGTACTTGCCTAAGTTGCAGCTTACTGGCAAGTACTTAATTTCATTTCCAGGAAAAACTACACTGCAAACAAGACTATTTCTTTTTCAGTCA
>NW_010163448.1:4722-47383 GCF_000695765.1 Mesitornis unicolor | reverse complement strand
TCCTGCTGACAAAATGGTGGAAAAACAAGCAGTGCCCTCAGTTAAAGTCATTCTAGCTTTGCAAAAGCAGCCCCCAACGTTAGTCTTACTTGCACAGTCTAGTAAATGCCCCGTGTATTTCCTACTTACAAACTCAATTTCAGAGCTGCTGAGAACCTCAGCTGTATCCCTTAAGAACAGAGAAAAAGTATAGTTCAATTTTTAATAAGCAGCAGCAACCTGAAATTGGTGCAAGCTGCTTAGCTCTAGATAAAGCTACAGCAGTTAAACCACAGTTAAAACCCCAAAGAGAGAATGACTGAGAATCAGGACTGCATCCAAAAAACCTGTACCTTTTAATTGACTCTCGTGATACACTGTAAGCAAGGTATGACTACCGTCATACGAAACTTAAGAAATCTTCATTTTGTTTTCTCAGTCTTCCTTCTCTTTGAAAACAAAACTAATTTTGTTGTTCATATTTCCCATGCTAAGGGCTTGGCTACCTGCAGTGCATTGCAGTAAAATTCAAGGCTGGCCTCTTTAACGAAGCAGAAGATGGGTTATAACTGAGGCCATCATATTTCCCTGTGGTAACTTTTGAAACTGAGCTAGCAGCTTATTCTCGCCTTTGTCTGGCACCATCTGCAGCCAAAAAGTGCTTCAGAATGCAGATTCCCCTGCCTTAATACTAGAAATGCCATAGCAGAGTATTTGAATTTTACTTCCTTTTAAACTGCCCTACTCCCCATAAAAAAAGACAGTGGGCACCAGGGTCAGCCCACAGGCATGGTACAGAGAGAGTATTTTTTGTTTGATTATGTCTAAAGGGGAGACTGCTCTGCCTCTACATTTTTTTTCAGCATCTTCAATGATGGCTCTGCAAAAATAGCCCCGAGTTTGCCAGTGGGCATCTCTTTGAAGGGAGAAATAGACTTAAAGCATGGCCTTGGAACAAAGCTGCAGTGAGAAGCCATTCTCTCAGATGCATTTATAGATCCAATTTTTTCACGTACCAGTACACTAAAGGAGCAATTTTGCATCTGAGTATCTTATTTCTATCCTCTGCAAGTGAGAGCAAGTCAGACCCACAGCCTTTCCTGTAATATTCAGCTCAGACCAGCACGGATGGATTATGGTAGTCAGACCACTGGCCTGTTTTTTCAAGCTTTCTCCAAGAGTAGACAAGTTTGATCCATAAGTGCCTTTCTCTTCAAGGTAGGCAGCGACATGCCTGAGAGACTGGATGCCAACATGCATAAACCAAATACATAATTTTAGTAGCTATGCATAGTAAGTATAGGGTTTGAAGGTTCCTGGGACTGTTACATGCTGCCCTAGGAGTTCACCAAGCTGAAACTCTTTTACAGGACTCTACATTATAAAAAAAACCAAAACCAGAACAAACAAACAAATCCCCCCCCCCAACCCCCTAAGCTCTGGTCCTATTTCAAACTATGCCAACAAGCCTATCTCAAACAGTAAGATTTTTTTCTCTAAGATGTCTAGAGCAACTTGACTCCTCTCTGGCTTAAACCAGATTTGACTACTGAAACTTGTAGTCTAAATGAATTTGCTGTCCTACCATGCTCTTTGACCTGGTTATGTTCTGGTTTTCTGTACTTACAAAAGTTGCCAGGGATGTATTAAAAGTTTTGGCTTTCTCAGGACAATCTGTGAGATTTGAGCTCATGAGACACTAAGGATGCTAAAATCTCTTAAGGCTATGAGTATCAAGTTCATTTTCCCTTGTCTATGATGTACCAAAGCTGCTCACAGCTTTAGGAACAAGAAAAAAAACATTTGAGGCACTCAGGCCCTAACTAGCAGGCTGTACTGCAGTACTGCAGCAATGAGAGGACTGCATAAAGCAGAACTATATTGCTTTTAGCTTCCCCATGTTCCCTTGCTGGCATCCAGCCCATTTCTAAGCTATGTCAGAACAAATTTTATGGGTTAGTTTTCCTTGATGTCAGAGTAGCAGCTGAGCAATTAATTCTTTTTTATTTCATTTTGGAAATGAAAAAAGGCGAGTAACAAACCCTTCAACTACATTACAGGCAGTTTTTGCAAGCAAAGTAGTCAGATCTATTTCTGTTTAGATAAAACAGAATATATTTCTTCTGAGGTACAGCAATGAAAACAGAAAATAAGTGATTTTTAAACATAAACTGCCTGACAGTGTAAGTGCAATGAGCTGCTCTGCAACTTGCACTACGAAGCATTTAGAATAATTTTCAGATACCTTTGAGAGACAGAACTGAGAATGACTTGACTAAACAGCCAAATGCTCCTGTCCTCAGTCTAGGGGCCAAAGATGCCTTTTCAGATCGCATCCATTTCTTCTCTGAGAATGACTCTCCTCAGCTAACCCTTTTGGTAACCCGTTTGTCTTAGGAATAAAAAAAAAGTCAGAAATTACTGTTGGGAAATACTTCACAGCACAAGGACTGAGCCAAGCCTTCATTTAGTGTTAACAGAGCTGTTAAATGTGCAGATCTGCTCTGGAGAAAGCTTTCATTTGGCCTCCTGACTTCCTGCGAGTGCTTGGGTGCCTGCACCAGGGCAGGATGCAAGGAGCCCTGAACCACTGCCAGGTCGGGGCAAGTTCACCGAGCCCAATATTGTGCTGCGCAGGCGAACTATTTAGGACCCCGATGCAGCACTGTCACATCCACAGAAAGTTGTCTTGGGGCTAAAGAGCCCAGCTTTTTTCAGCACAATCTTTTACACACAGCTCTACCCCTTCTGGATATGAGCTGGTTCACACTGGTGTGAGGAAGCAGTTAGAATAAAATCCAAATGTGACATTTGTCTCTATCATCTCTGTCTCTGCTTTAATGAATTTTTGCCTTGCCAATGGCAGGCCACTGGAACAGCCCTGGCTCCTAAAATGTGTTTGATGCTATAAATCATGCCAAATCACCACTAGCTAAGAATCTTACTGTCACAGATGCTTTAGATCATGGAATATGTTCTCCCTTCTTCCCCCCCACCAGTAGGTTGGCATTAGGGTTGTGTGAACAATTTTCCCCACTTGTTTCAGCACGTAGAACAAAAGTACTTTCTTTTGTCTGATCCAAACCAAGTTTTTTCCATTAAAAAAAAAACAAACTAAAATTGTTCAATCCAAACCAAAATATTTTTCCTTGTTTAAGGCATCTTTAACCAAAAATAAAGCAAAGGAAGTAAAGCATTATGAACCTTACCAAACGCGTGTATAGCAGCAGCTTGCCAAAAAATGTGAGATGCAGTAGTTTTAAGTCTATTGTCAAAAGATGCCTATTTTTTAAGAGAGTGCTTTAACTGTCTGCTTAAAGATGATTGCGATGCAAGTCTTTCATCACTATTAATGCTGCTCACTTTGCATTAAATGCTTAAGTGTACACGGCTACAGCACAGGTATCCCACTTCCCAGAGGAATGCCCAGCAATTTGTCCCCAGCCTTTGGCTCAATGAATATTTCAATCGTTCCATGCAAAACAGAAAAGCTACAACAGGAAATTCCTGAAACACATTTGTGTGCCAATCTCATAGAGCCTCTCTGTATTGCATCCAGCATTTCATTGTGGGTCTGGTAGGTAGGAAAGGTAGGTTTAGGTCTTGTTGGGTGGAAAAGGGATTTTTTTCATTTCTTGGATGATCCTGGGTGAAAATGGAAGAAACTATTTCCTTCGAATTCCCTCTCTAGAAAATTCAATGCTAATTCTCAAGTTGTTTTGAAAACACTAAATAAATTACCGAACAGTCACCAAACCTTTATCTCTGACTAACTAGACAAGAAAAGTCCCCGAAGGAAAAGTGTCACTAACATTTGTAGTCTATGCTGTTGGTAAGATTAATTTCGTCACCTGTGGGAAAACCGGTAATTTATGCCAGCAGACATCCAACTTTGTGTTCAAATAATAATTATGTGAGTCGTAAAGAGTAACTTTTATTCCTGGTCATGGATAGGTAGGTCATGGCAGGTGGGAGGCTTCTCTTGCCCATCACAATACCAGCCACGCTTTGTGGTTGGTTTCGGATAGTGCTTTATTTGAACACATTGACATTCAGTTTTTTTAGCACTTGTGTTGTGCACTCCACTGATCTCCAACGTTAACCACGCTGTTACAAAGACCATGCTTCTGTTTGGCTCAAAGAGGTGCAAACAAACTGATTTGTCACTTATTACCTCAGAACTGGAGCCTCTTTATTACACTTTCTAACCTTCTGCCCATTAGACAGCTTTGCATGGTCAGGTTGCTGATTCAAGTGCATGATTTAGGCAGAAAGCTGTTTAGTTCAGCAATCCAGGGAGCCTTCCCAGCATTTGCTTATGAGTAAAGACAAACTAACAACAACTTTGACCTTTTTGTTAACACATAACATATTGCTAAAGAACTTCAGCAGTGTTACAGTGCAGAGTTTACATTTTCGTTTGTGGAGACCATGGCAGGTGGCTCTGGATGCTTCAGAAGTTGTCAGGAATCTCTGCAGAAGCCCCATCAGTGTTTGTGCCTGCGACTACCAGGGCTGTCTGAGCACAGTGCCTGCCTTCAGAGCCCACGTGGGGAGCCGTGCTAAAGTGGTAGGTGATGGCAAGATAGCAGTGAGAGGGAAGGAGGCAACACTGGTGAGGTCCTTGCCCAGAGAAGGGAGGGCCCTGCGTGGGCGAGATGGCAGAGTGTATTTACAAGCTCTTTCACACTCCCAGCTTGCGATAAACAAATGAACCTGTGTTTCTTACAAGCCGCGAACATGTGAATGTACTTGAAAATAGCATCTGAGGCTTCACGTGCAGCGGGAGGCTGGCAGCAACTGCCCCAGAGCCCATCACAAGCACTGGGTAAGGCTCTGATAGTGCCCGTTCTGTTTGCACTCCTGTCTGTGGCACAACTGAGAGCAGAAGGTCCACCCAGCCCCTCCTGAAGCCCCTGCCTTAGAGATCTTCTATAATGAGAGGGGCAAAAGGCGGTTCTTTGGCAGGAGCTCTTGTGTCCCTTCGAAAAACTTCATGTTCTCTCTCAATTATTTGCTTCTTGTTCCCAGAAAAGGATGTTGCTTGCGGGACCAATGCCTGAGTGTCTTCAGATCATTAGATATTTTCTCCTGATAACTTCAAAATAAATCTCTCTTCTGCTTTGTCATATACCCCACATTCTGTTAACAAGGGTATGTTCACCACTATAAATACAATTTATTTTTTTTCCTTCACTGCCTATGGTTGTTTTCAAAAACTCCGTTTTGCTGGCTTGTGCGCCCGCCTTTAACTGAAAGCAAATAGACTCCAAACTGATAGCCCACTAATCTTCCACTGCAGCACTGCCCACTGAGTCCCAGAGAGATAACAGTACTTCTCCCATTTTTTGTTTATGCCGAGTACACTTTGCCAAAATTAAACTCCTGCCAAACCATGGAATTTGTAAGAACCGTGGTCATTCTTCTAAATGCAAGTGATTGTCTTGGCTCATTTTGTTTTTCACAACATAAATAGCTTTGTATGTGGAGGCTCTTTTTGTGTGGATTCTGCCTTTTACATTCTCTCCGATATCTTTTCTTACAGCATTTTGAATTTTCTAGAAGCGGAATGTCCAACCTTTTCTTTGCAACGAGACATTAATTTCATGACTACCTATTGCATATATAAAAAGCATAATGGAGCAGTTTCTGCTCCAGTGCTCCATGGATTTGTGTTTAAGCCCATCTAGGTCCCTCCCTCAAGCCACATAAAATCAGCATCTCAGGTATATTGTCAAAATGCTGTTGTATAGACTGCCAAACTTCTGCTTGGCAAATTCTTCTCTTTCTAACCATTAGCTTTGGTTCTCTAGTGACTGTCTTTTTCTTGCCCTTGAAACTTTGTTACTGCTTGATTTTTCATGAAGGACATCAGGAGACAGCAAGAAGTAGGTGAAAACATGGTTTGCCTCTTCAAACCATTTGCAACCTGTCCTAGGATCTTCCAGACTTTCAACCTTTGTACAAATGCAATACCTTTCAAATTTCTGTTACATAGTTTTGTAACTGAGTTTTACTGTTTGAGTTAACAGAAAACTATTTAATACGTGTAGTACTTCAAACCCTGCTACTGTCAGAAAATAAAGGTCTGTTCTGATTGCCTTCCCTTTTTCTGGCACCCATTCCTTGCAATAACAAAGTTCTGTTTAAATCCTTTCCAACTGTCTTCTGTAATTCCAGGAAACAAAAAAAATATCTCAGATGAGGCTTTTAAATGTACCATTTTCCCATTAGTGATAATTTTAAATTTCACTTAACTCCTAGTACTTATTGTTGCTCAGCTATCTTTTAAAGTCTAATACAGGTCTGCTTCATTGAGTCTCTGATTAGAATTGCATACCCTGAGATACTGCACAAGAAAAGCGACCTAATTGTTTCAGGTGGCTGGGCCAGGGCTTCTTAACTCACTACAAAATCAGGGTTAGAGGGCATCAGAGAGAATAGAAGAATATCCTGCCATTCCCCCAGCTGCTATCCAAATTTTTAAGCACCCAAGTCAAATGCACCAAGCCCTAATATATCCAGCTTTATGTACTGATTAAAACACACCTTTTGTGCTTTCTGAGAAGATTTGCAGGAAAAAAAAGTGAGCAGTGGTTAAACTCCTCCAAGTGCCCCCCTTCCCTTCAAACCCAAGAGCCTAAAACTAGATGCCTAAGTGTTTATACAAAACCAGAAATAAATGGACCCTGACTTTTTGAGAGCCGTCTGCAGCCAGCTGTGTGTGTGCCATGGTCATCTCTGCAATGCAGGTCTCAGGCTGTGTCCCAGTGGCAATGCTGGTGCAAGCTGCAG
Organism: Mesitornis unicolor; assembly: GCF_000695765.1. Classification (NCBI taxonomy): domain Eukaryota; kingdom Metazoa; phylum Chordata; class Aves; order Mesitornithiformes; family Mesitornithidae; genus Mesitornis; species Mesitornis unicolor. The sequence continues at coordinate 40,609 of NW_010163448.1, read as the reverse complement.
TGTCCTGCACAATCAGATCACTCGGATGTTGAGATCGGAGCACACCCTGGCTCCCTTCCTGCCTGGGCACACAAAAGGACCGTGCACACCAGTTCTCGTCTGAACACACAGCTGGGGCAGGGGTCTGGGCACACAAAGCAGGGTTACAAACTGTGCTGTGGAGCCCGTCTGCCTCACCTTTGACAAAAACGCTGAATTCAAGCACCACCAGCACTCTTGAAAGCCACGCTCTCTCTTGAAAACCCACAGAAGAATTTATCACCCCAACTTTAAAGCATTTACCCTTTAATAACCTTTATATTTTCACAGCAGGTCTGCTTCCCTGCCTGTAGATGGTGACAGCCACACCTCCTTTGGAGGACAAAGTTCAGGAAGGTCCTGCCCAGAAGCTGTAGCCAGCCTTTCTCACACAATCTGTTTTTCCTTTGGGAGGTTTATAGAGCTTCTTGGGATGGCAGAAGCTTGGCTGACAGCATATTGGCCTGCTCAACTGTCTCTGCTGTTCTCTGATATCAAAGGAAATGAGTGGGGGAAGGGAGGAGAAGGAAGATGGAAGAGGAGAGAGGCAGTAGATAAGTGAAAGTGAACGATAAAAGCAGCATTTCCTGGTATGACATCTACTGTGGGAGAGTTTAGGGTTGGTAGGCCAACATGTGCATTACTATGATAAAGTACTAGCGTGAGAACTAGAGTCTGGTCAAGAATGAGAGCCACCCAAACCCCAAGGGAGGTAAAGGATCTGCACCTGTGACATTTCTCAGATGGAGCTCTGTTTTACAGAGGTTACAGTCATCAGCTTCACATCAGGTGCCAATGTGAGAAATCCAGAAGGCATCAGCTAGTGTAAACATACTGTTATCTAACTGAGAGACCTTTGGATGTGTTTTCTGCTGAAGCTGTGGCACGAGAGTCCCAAGTGAAAGTGCCCACCCAAATTGAAAATGCTTAAAGCATTTTCAAAATACATAGATTTGTACAGGCATTTCTTGTCTTTCTATTACTGAAGGGATATTATTGCTTTGTATAAGTGGTGGAAGAAAGAGGAAAAGAGAGAAGAAATAAAAACCTGTTTCAAATGGGGTGTCTGGTAAAACATATGCAGTCATTGTCAAAGGACGCAACATATCTACCTTTAAATCAGTTCATTAAGCAATTCAAATTCCCCACTGTATCAACTGTTTTGTACTACAAGCAATTACTACACTGACCTTTCTATTATCTTTGAGCTCTATTTCTTTCAGTAACGTAATTATTGAAGGCAAAAATTCTTTCACTTGCACATTCTTAAATCAAGAGATAAATTTAAACTTTTTTTTTTTAAATCCCTTGTCATGCTTGCTGACTCTACTTTGTAATCTTTAATAGGATATGGCATATCAGGCTACCGGAGAAATTGCTTATAGAGACATTCTCAAAAAAAGAAGTCTAGCTTTCTGAAAGAAAGCTCTGGTTAGCAGTGCATGAAGAACATCTCAGTATATATGCCTACGATGAGAAGCTTAAGTAAATCAACGGTCAAGAAGAAAACAGTAGCACAGATCTGTCTAAACAGCAGATGCAGGGGCACACATGACATCAGCTTGTGCAGCCCACAATTACACGGCAGCTGTTAGAAGAAAATGCACTCTGGATCACCTGGAGGAATCCTTCACATGACAAATAAAGCTATCTCCCAGTACGGACCTACTAAAGTGGTCTTAATTTGAATGTCACTATGAGTCATGTGCAAATCCGCATTTTGTACTTCAGCAGCCAGAGTACCGCACTAACACAACCAAATAGTACCACAGAAGATGCACTTTTGCTATTGCAGTTGTGCATAGACTGAAAGGGCACGGCCCAGGTTTGGGGCTGCCAATGAAAGGTCTGAGAATCTCCTTGCACTGGGGTCTTCTGCACATCGGTCATGACAAGCAACTTGTATCTGTTAGAGTAGCTGTGTGGTCAGATATCTACCATGAAAAAGTGACTGAGAGAAACTAGTAAGGGAGGGGAGCCACGTTAACAGACTTTTTCTACCGTTTAAGGAAAAGAAGGAAAAAAGTATTACCATATGCTATACAGCTTGTGGATTTTTGCAGATGGCATCTTCTGTTGCACAGTTGAGAGAAAATTGATTTTACTCAATTTTTACATAGGCCCTACAAAATTTGCACATGTCCCTTGTATGTCAAGTAGGTGTGTTTACTCCTTTTAACTTGCCACACTTTCTCTGCATAACTGCCAGCTACAAATCATGTTTTATACCCTACCATGGTGAGAAAACAGGATGCTGTGGGGCAGCCTCTGGATATCTGTACTGCTCTTTAGGTTTTGTTATACAATTTCCAATGACTCTTACCTGGGGAGAGTTTTCTGTGCAGGCTGGAAATCTCTCTCTACCTTTCCTTCTCCACATGGCTCTGAGTTTGCTAATGATCACATTTAAGACCATTCGGTGTCAGCAGCTAACTTTTAGGGCTCAGTGAATGTGCTGCATCAATGTGGGATGAGTGAGTGGAATGTTTTCCACTGTTTTACTTTTTATGGGACAATAGAACTAATCTGGTGGTTTTAACAGTTGTGCTGTCACTGGTATGGCCACAGTGATAAAGAATAAATTGTTCAGTCTTGACAAGATCTTCATCAGCAACAGCAAGATTGCTCATTAGATTTCACAGCATACACACTTCAACTACATTCTGTGCATCTGTAGTACTGTCAACTGTTTAGGATGTTATATATACATATATACACACACACACACATTTTCTTTGACTTCAAGCTTTGATGTTTTTGGCTTAGTTTATCAACAAACAGGCTCTTGAATCTTGACATTTTACTTCATTGCTAATGCATAATCCTCAGTATTCTGACTGGGACCTGTGCATTGGCGAGAGTCACTCCATTACGAACCACAATGTCATTACCAGAATGACTTCTTTGCAAAAGTCTACATAAAATCAATTTTACTGGTTGATTTTAGTTCATTATTTTCAAACTAAGATGGGTATTTGTTTTCATGCCAAATGTTTATGTAAATCACCTGTATTATGATGTATTAAAGCATTTATAACTTGATAGCGTTAAGAGCAGCCAGATAATCAACAGTTTCCATGTCACTCCACAGCGCATTATATTAATTAGCATGAAAACTTATTTTGCATATTTTAGTAATAACTGGTCCATTAAGCCTGTGAGACTTTCTATATTAATTCTGGGTGTTCTGCCTCCAGACTTCTCTCAAGTCACATATTCAGTGGCAGTCAGTGTTTAGAGCTAACTATGGATGGACAAAAAACCATGTCACTTTACAAATGCTTTCAGTGAGGGTGCTGGAAATACCTTCTGAAATGATAGAACAAATGTAAGAGATTCATAATTGCTCTCGTGTTATGAGTCAGAACTTAACATTAAAATATTTTCTCAAAAATGTTTTGAGGCCTAAAGGAACAGCAGAAAATATTTTCTTCAGGAAATAATATAAAGCATATTCTGTGATCACATGGGTGCATAAAAATCTTATTGTGAATGTTTTCAGGGAAAAAATAAAAGCTCTCAATGACTTGAACCTTCTGCTGAGTTTCAGCTAAACTACTGTCATCAAGCCAGTCAAACAACATAGGTGCCACTGAACTTTACCACAAAGTTATTTTTCCTAAAGTTTCTGAACAGGTTCATTGATCTCTTTCTGATATAAGAAAAAGGCTTGAATCAGCTGTCATTCCAGTAGTCTGATCAAGACAAACTCACTTGTTTGTTTCACAAGATCACAGGATAATAAGTAATGAAGAGATGCGAGGTCCATGTTTTGAAGCTGTAGATTAATTTGCAACAATTTGATCACTTGAGCTCACTTCCTAGAGCATTGATCATAAAATCCCAAAGAACTGATGTAATGCAAGTGCTTATTCTTATTTTTCTCATACTGAACTCTTTGCTGATTTAGACCTCCTTTGGAGATAACACAAGGAACTTCTTTTCTCAGCAAATCAGGCACTATATTAGAACACCATTATGACATTACTGGCTCAATAGCTAATGAGAAATAAGGCAATGTGATTTATAAGGGCTTTTATCATACAGATTCTAGATTGTCAGCCCTGTAGAAAACATCTATTCTATTGCTGAATTGGGTTGAAGTTCCATTTTTTGTCAGATGCCATTGCAAGTAAACTTTTCCATTGTTTTGGTGGTCAGGAACTTCTAGCATCAAACTATTCACTGATCCTATCAAAAAGATTGTTCAAGAATACCTTAATCTATCATGAATGTATAAAGAGTTTTCCTTATCTTGACAGTGGCATACTGATACTGGATTATAAAATCAACTTCAACAGTTATTCAGTATTTAAAAAAGCAATCAAAATATAAAACCAACGTATTTTTCAGAAGTGTTCTACCACTCATGTTTTATAGTTGTGTTCGATTTATTTATCACCTTTTTTACTGAGCTACTGAGAGTTAGATAAAATTGCTAAGAGGCTCCTATTTTCTAAACTGTATTTACAATTTTCTCATGACAAAGAGACCCTCATTGTCCTCCTGGACATCAGCTTTGCACAGTGCTGTCCTGTCTCAGATGTAATGGAGCCATCAGGGTCTTCCTGACTCTAACAAAATTACAAGAAAAGAAGTCTCCATTCTCTGTAAACACAAACCACTTAGCAGCAGAATAAGACATTCTAATCAATGAGAATTTAGTTATCTTAATTACAGCTGTTTTACTTTTTTAAAAAGATTTGGTCATAAAAGGAAATCTCAGAGAGTGCTAAGTCATTCTCAACTTCATCAGAATTCACTGAAAATAGCCTTTTGCTGTAGTGCCTTGTTTCAGAATGAACGGCAAGTGCTGGCATGATAAACTGCACCTTTTGCCTTCATGTCACCAGCACTTAATTTTGCCAAATTGATTTATCTTGAAAAACTGTAACAATCACCTGAACACAATGTTTCCCGTATTGTTATGGATTGCCAAGGCAGGTTGAAAAGTGATGTATCTGCTGCACTAATTTTTTTTTTTTAGTGTGCTCTTTCATCAATATTACTATTTGTAGGTAACTTTTTTGGAAACAGGGCTCTTCTTTAGACTGTACAGCAGTCTGAATACATTTCAAGCCTTTCTAACTTTGCTGGATTGTACCCTAACTGACACGACTTACATGATTTTCCCTTTATTAGGCAAGGAAATGGCCTTCAAATAATTCATCTAGCCAAGCCAGAAGATTCAGTATCCTAAATTACCAAACATGCAGAGGTTTATTGCAATATCCTATTCTGATGTCAGACAACAATACTCATTTACCTACTTATTTTTAACAAAATTGCACAAAATTCTCTATTGATAGCACTAGCATTACAAAAAGTCAGTAAAGTACTGGGAGGCAATTATTTATTTTAATCTTATTTAATATATTTGACTTTTCCCCCATGGGGTCAGTGTCTCTGGCTGGCAGTCTGTCCTGCAGTTTTATTCCAGTCACACATTTCACACCGCATACACATCTAAGTGATCTTAATATGCATCAGCAGAGAAACCCAAGGAGGAAACTTGAGTCACTCACAATGCCACCTGGGTTCACATAGGATTAAGAAATGAGTGCTTAACAGACACTGTGTGCGTAGGGGGCAGGGAGTGACATCATTATAATATAATACAATACCATATGGCTTAGCAGCAGGTCAAGCTTTATCCTCTGGTCATCCCATTCATGACTCAACAACTTATTTTTTTTTATTACAGAATGATCATATTAGTGAGGAAATGAGACTCCTCCAAGTTTATATTCTTAGAATGCAAAGCCCATTCTAAATGCACAGACTAAGCATAAAATTAAGATTATAGCTGTGTAAACTCTATATTCCTGATCAGTTAAAGTAGCTCACCAGTTAATGTTTACAGACAAGTAACTCTCTCTCCCCATCAGAAGGGCTCTCCTATGAATTCCAATAACAAATCTCATTTTCCTTGGCTGATCCAACACCAGACTAACAACATTGAAAGTTTCTTTTAGGTTGTTGATGTTCTATTAATAGAAAAAAACTTAGATGTAGCAATTTATGGTTATGTGCAATTTGCTATAGTGATTGCAATTTCATGTTCATCACAGTTTCCTTTAAATCATTCTAAAGAACTACTTGATAGCAGTCAGCTCTTCCCCAGTTGTGGCATGGCACAGCTTGAGCAGTCACTCTCTGTAGGAATCTCAAACCTTCCTTCTCTATAAATACAAAGGTACTCAACAAAATCTTCGTCTAAGACTCCTAAAGAAAGTAACCTGCCATGGGTTAAAGGTCTTCAAGTGACCATGTAACAGGTAAAAGATAGGAAAAAAGGGGTTTTGTAGTACAAGGGGATTTGCAGTACAGTCCCTTAGCAATCTACGCTGGGACGTGTCCCATTCGACATACTCAGAAATGATCTAAAAAAAGAACACGCCATGTGATGACAAACTTTGCTAAGAAGCCTATATCAATCAGATTATTAAAGACAAAGATTGACCACAGAGTTGCCAAAATAGTGAACAGAAATGTTATAAAAATGCAGAGGACATGCAGTGTAGGTAAAGCATCACCCATGGGGAAAACCAAGCAACTTTACATATGCTGTGATTAGTTTTGAGATGACAATCACTGTTTTGAAACAAGATCTTAGTACTGTGAGAGAGCTATGAAAGTGTCAGTTCATTGCTCATCAGTGGCCAAAAAGCAAGTGAAATGGCATGACCAATTAGGAAAGGAATAGAGACCAAAGTGAATCATCATTATGCAACTGCTTACATTTATGGTGTGCCCAGATTTTGAGTAATGCATCATGCTTTGGTCCCATCTTCCCCCAGCCTATCCCCAGAATCATATAGCAGAGCAGTGCAAGTTAGAGATGGGCATCAGACCCCCTAAAAAAATCATGGGTAAAATAGTAAGAGAGTGGATAGGGAATGGCTTGAATACAAAAGCAAAGAAACAAAGGTGACATAAAAAAATAACCGAAATGATAGCTCTGTAAGTAAGGAATAGTTAAACTGTGGAACTCCTTGCCAAAGGATGTTATGGACACTAGAAGTTTACCTAGACGCAGAAAGTGACTGAGCACATTAGTGAGAAAGAATTTATTCAGTATCATCACATCTAAAGCATCACTGCTAGGCAAGGGAGTCCCTCAGCAGTAATCAAGCCGTCTGGTCTATCAGGTTTGTCAGTTCAGATGTTCTTGTGGCACATACCCACTTGTAGAGTACATTGTAATGCATGATCCTATTTATGCTGAGCCATTTATACTCTGATTAACACAATTACAACATCCTCCCCCCACCATCTGCGATACGTTCCTTTTCTGTAACATTATTTTCATCTGCTACCTTGCAGATGTCGCTTCCTGCCTTTCAGAGGCAAACCAAACTTCTTCACAAACAGGGGGCTTAAACAGGAAAGGAGATAATGTTGCCTCAACTCTGTTTCCTGTGTCAATCTGAAACCTCCTTCCAAGAAACAGTTAGGTGCAAGCACTCTGAAAGCCACAAAACCCATCTTGGTCGAGGCTTGATTGCCAGTCCCAAAAGATGTCACAAGGAGCCACCAAAACTCAAAGTCAGATCTTCTTCCAGACAGTAGTAAAGCCTCTGTGTAGACCATCTACCTTACTTCTACATTCAATGCCTTCAAATCTTTGGGAAACACTATAGTCAGCAATGCAATTCTGCAGCCAATACCTTCTTCCTGGGACAGTGCACAGGCAAGGCTCACCGTCCTTCTCCAAGGCTGGGCGAGTTTACACAGTCCATGCTACACGTATTCGGATTTCTTAATTCTCTCCACTGCCAGACTGCTTCTAGTGCTCGCTGAATGTGAATTCCCTGACAGCTCAGCTAAGCACGGCAGCCCTTCACAGTTCAATGTCTATTATGAGCATCACCTTTTGTGCTGCAGGCAGTTCTTACCATCACCCCAGCTGAATACAATATTGAATATGGCAAGCTGCTTCAACAGAGTTCAGGTTGTTCAGGATTTAAGTAATCATTATAATTTAAATTACCATTATTCAACACTAGGTGTTAGTAGTAAAGGCTAAAATCTAATAATGAAAACCAGGAACTATCATCTTTAACAGAGCATTTAAAAAATCGGGCAACACATTCGTGCTTATTCATTGAACTGGTCCTTCCTCTGGGCAGAGGCTCTTACTTACCAACCACCAAACCAAGACTCCTCAGTTACTCATACAACCCAAGCAGCTTCATCAGTGATGTGGCAAGCTTTTCCTTGACCCAGTCCCCTCTGTCAATGCCTTGACCTTGAGGAAATTAAAACCTTACAGCTATTTCTAGGCATTAGACAACTGCCGAGTTAAAATTTACCATTTTTTAATGTTTGTTATGCAGGTCTATAATCAGAAAGATGTCCTCAGATCCACATGAAAACAAAAATGTGTTGTTTCTTTTTCTAGCTGTGCTGAAGAGGTGACTCTTACTTTCACCTTGCCACACCATGGTATCATTCATTGCTAGGGAATGGCGGTGGCATTCAGAGCACCCAATCTGCTGGAGGAGATGTCTCTCTGCCAGATAAATTTTCACATCCTGCACATGTGTTCTGTAACTTTCAGAGCATCCTCGAGTGAGTGACCACTCTGAAGATGCACTTTATTCCAATAGAGAGACACTACTGCCAACAAGAAAATACTAAACATTTCCAGAATAAAAGAGAAGCTGCTACCATGGATGTACAGAACAGAGAGGATTTTGTCTCATATAGATATTTTAAAATAAAATGCATCCTGCATGGTTACTGGTGCTTGGAAGCATACAGTCAGAAAGCCAACATTGCTTGTTGCAAAAAGCTGATATGCAATAGTTCAAATCTGGATATCTCTTAAAATATTTTTGAAATTAATACATTTATTTCTAGTTAGTTAAAATAATAATGTTATTCTCATAAGCGTATTATAATTAAAAAATACTGGATATAACATAAAATTATTTCACCTTATCTTCATTCTCATGTAAGTTGGACGAGTTCCTAGTTATGCACTGGTATCTTGCATCAGCACGTTACCATGTGACAAGTAAATGGCAGATCATTGCCCACAAGGACTCTTTATCATGTGTCCTCGTGAGAAGGAGCCATAAAACTTTTCTAAAAGAGACATCAGCACATTCCTCCACAGATGGGAAATTATGCCGGTTCCAGACACACTCCTGCATCCCAAAGAAGGAATATATCAAATGTTAATAAATGGCTGTGGGGTTATTTCAAACCTGCGTAATTAATTAGCTCAGAGGCTGAACACATCCCCAGCTGGCCCTAGGAAGCAGAGGAAGACTATAAAAGGTGGCATTCCCACTTGTGTAGTTAGTCCTCAGTGTAATCTTGTCATTGGGTTGCAAGGCAGCGCTCATGGGAACGGTGTAGAAGATAAAACTCACAGGTGGAGAGGGAGAGAAAAGCATACGTGAATCTTGAAACCGGCAGCTGCTCTGCCTGTAAATCTGCACCTCGATATGCTGCTGCTTAGTATGCTGTGGGCTGGGTAAGTGCTTTCGGGTACATAGATCAGGCCAACATCAAGCTTGGGACTCTGCCAAGGACAGCATGGCACTCTGTGTGACATGTAAGACTGCGTTGCACGCAGCCTTTTTGAGGATGCATTTTTCTGTAGGTGAATGGCTGTTCTGGGAAACAGAAACCAAATCCTTGTTAAATCTGTAGGCACTTTTGCTGACAGTATGTCCCATTAAACTCTCATCCTCCTTCCCTACTCTGATACCCTCAGGCTTCCCTTCTTGAGAGATGGATGTTTCATTGCTCTCCAGTGACAGTACCTCAATCCCACAGCTGTCACCAGCCAGCAGAGCAGCTCCACCTCTCTCAAATTGCATACTCCACCCTACAGGGTACAGAAAAATCTGTCTGCAGGAGTCTGTGAAGTGCAAAGCTTATTCAAGCATCACCGTTCCAGAAAAGGAGCCACATGGCTGCTATTTACTGCAGACTGTCATTTTTCCCCTTTCCCCTTCCTGGGGATGGGGCCTGAAAGGTGCAGTGGTGGCAACTGCTGTTACTAGTTTTTGCAGTATGAAGTCATTGCTTTTGATCAAAAAGCCAACTCCATAAATTTGTTCTTCATGTCAAAACCTCAGCTTTAGTTTAGACAAATTTCTAATAAATAATTCAAACACATTTTACCCTTGCATAGGAGAAAACAGCTTAAAAACAATCAGCAGCTACAGAAGCAGCTTATGAAGTGAATAAAAAGACATATATTTTCATATTTGTAAAGCTTCAATTGAAGCCTCAATTGTATGTTTAAATATTCTTGCGAAGCAAAGTTTCTCAGTAACTTCTCTTTCGAGAACTAAATATAATTTTCCTACTCTCCCTTTTGATTTCTCATTTGGTGAGTTGGGTCTTGCCACAGTTTCCCTTTGTATGCTTTGAGAGAATTGAATGAGGAATTGTGTGGAATTTTTTCCATCTCAATCTGCAGAATTAAGTGATCCCACAACAATGTTATAGGGAAATGAGCAGCACTCAGGGGAGGAAGCTTATGGCTTTTAAAAGAAAAAAAAGCTTATGGCTTTTAAAACGTCTAAATTAAATACAGTGATGTTCAATCCTTTACTGTCCAGAGCACATGACAACCTAATACAATATCATGACCTAAAGATTTGAGTTTTGGTATCCACCCCAGCATACATTTGGATATGATTCCTTGCTCATTGTAAATTAAGCTTTTACAATTCTTCTGCTACAGTATACAAAGACCTCCCAGAAAACCATTGTGCAGCCTCATTATTTCCTTATTTTGGTTCCCACATCTCCTGCCTCTGCTATTGTCTATTTAAACTGGTCAAACTTTTAAATTCACTTGTTTAAGTAGGAGTCAGGTCAACAAGTATTTGCATCAGATACATGTTAGTATAGCCATTAGCAAATACCTGATGCAAATAACTGCATTCTCATTTCAGAATAACTATTTATAGCAGAATTTTTGGTGGTTAAGACATGTGCCGTTTTAGATGAAAAAAATAAAATTCACTTTTACCTTTGTGAAATTTTCTACCACCTCTATTCGTTGATTCTTAAATCAAGCCTGTACAGAAGGGGTTCGGCACACTTTTCCAGCTACTTGCTCTTCAGCAAAAGACAGCTGCATTTAAACTGGGGCCTTGAGGAGCTATTTTAGTGTGGCTAATTTATTCTATCCCCACTGCTAATGAGGACTCAGAAATTAAACTTTCATTTTATGAAAACTTGGCATAATGTTGATTTCTATTTCTCCCTTATGTGTGTTTTATATTCAACCATACCCAGGACACCAACTCCTTTTTACATCTTTGTCTCATCTCCCGATTCAGTTGTTTCAGCAGACAAATCATCCTTTCCTCACTCCTGCCACAAGGTCTTCATGTTTGTCTTAGCCTCAGGGGTACTTCTCTTCCATTTAATTCAAAATGCTCAAGGACAAGGTCATAACCCCCAGTTTTTCTTGCCCCATGTCAGAATAGAAAAATTAAAACTCTGAGTCTCCTTCCCGATAATTCTGAAGATAGTGCTGAAAAAGCAAACAGTTTTGATAGCAGAACTTTCCACACTGCCAGTGGGAATCGGAGGAAGTTTCCTCTGTGGAACAGTACTTGTGTGCTCTGTGCAGCCTTCTGCTGGAGGCTCATTCCTTATGGATACTACATCAAATGCCATGGTCTTGGAGATGAAAAATGTGGTTTTGGGTCTCCAAGGAAATACAGGTATTATGGTCCAAGAGCTGCAAATTATTAAAAGGCAGGTGGCAATCATGGTTAATGCCATTCAACATATGATCAGATGCTAGACAATGTCCTCCAAGTGCTGAGGATGCCTCCGGTCAGCTCTAGTTCTCAGGGTGACTACATCAGCCCCCTTTGCATTTTGTGCCATTAACCTCTTGCAAAATATGTCACACAGGCCATCAGATTTCATTTATAGTGTTCAAATAATTACAATTGAAAACCAAGCCATCCAGTTCTCCTCTTGAAAATAAACTTTTTACATCTTGTCCTTTGTCACTACTAAAGCTGTTAGCATGTCCCTGTTGTTCAAGAGTTTAATTCTCAAGAACTCACTGTGTGTACAAGACAAACATTTGTGCAGTCATATCTGCCTGGGTGTTACTTAGCTATCTGCACATTCATCTGTATTTGCATCTGTGGGTTGTCCCTGCATTTCCCTATAATTTGATCTTCTCATAAGCAGAAAAATAAAGGTGTCTTACTAGCGAAGCATCAGGCTAGTAGTGGGGAAATACATAAAGGGGTAGTATGAATGATGCACATGGGTGGCTATAGGAAATAGCAGGCAAGAGATGGAAGATTTAGGATCAAAAGCTAAAAAGGACCCAGGTGAAATCTCTATGAAAATGTTTATTGCATCAAGCGGGAAACCACTGCCTTAAACTAGGAAATATTCTACGCGATACAGAACCTGATTTATAACAACTCTAAACAAGTCTCTCCTTTTCTAAATGATCAACTTCTTAAAGCATTATTTTACAATTTGTTTTCTCATACCACAGACTAAATAGACCCTGAAGCACTGTGTTTTACAATCCACAGCTCTCACTGTCCTTTCGCAATCAGAAATTTTCCTCTTGGCAGCTCGCCAGCCTATGTTCTGCATACCTTTATAAAATAGCTAGCAGCTTCTGCCCTGGCTATAGGACCAAAACAGAACAGACGAATTTTCCATTATCCTCAGAGTAAACCTGTTGCAAGGGCAATGGGCAAGTGCAGGAGTGGTTGCTGACCAGTGCTGGGAGCTGTGTAGTACCCAGTGAACCATGCAACCGACCCAAACAGATTTTGCTACTCTATCTATCACAGCAATGCTAAACTGAACTAAACTAAGTGATAACTAAAACGAATGGTTTAACTTAACCCTGCCAGCATAGTCCAGGTACACACGTGTATTTTAAACAATTCTGTGAACTACAGAAACAACTCTGCCTTAAAGCTCTTGAGATGTTCTCACTCTTACAATACCTCCCAAGCAGCACTCATGACATGGTCTGTGTAGAGTCTTAGCCAGAACTTCAGACATCTTCTCAGGCAGGTCTCTAAACACGTACAAGCAATCTGACCTTCAGTAGAGCAGAATGCATCCACTGCCACAATGTTGTGCCAAACCACCCAAACCCTTCTTTCCATGACAGGGAGTTTGCAGCAGAGAAAGGAATTGAATCCTTCCAGCAAAGGGTGTCACCAATATGATTCGTTCAGGTTGGACAGAGCTGAATGTTTGACTCAGAGACAGAGACCTCTAAAAATACCCATGTGCTGGAGAAAACAGAGATTGTAATTCATACATTACATCCTTCCTTTTAAGCTAATATTTAGCTGATCAAGATGTAGAGGACACAAGGGCTTCTGTACACTGTCTAGCAGAGTTGGCACAAAAGAGAAATTCTGAACATTTGATATTGTTTTTTGTTGTAACCTTGTCTGTGGCAAATCTTCACAAGTAAAAAGCTCTCCTGCATTTTAACCACAACTGCAGTAATATTTCACTTTACACAAGAGTCCTCCTTGCAATTCTACTGAAAGTATATTTCATTCCCTGTTATGAACTGTCACATAACATTGCTGAGAGACAACCAAATTTAACATCAGAAATAAAAAAGGTTCAGCTATGGCTCAAGTACAATTTGTGTAGCTATTTAAGAACTTTAGTATCTATCAGGAGAAGGGGTATTGCTGTGCAACAAAGAACATTACAGAAACACAGGATCTTTATAGAGAAGACCCTACCTCCCACTCTCAAAATTTTATACCAATTTCAACCCCGAAGTGCCTTTTCAGATGAACAACTTTTGTATTACAAAAAGGTGCTGGCTACACAATACAAAACATAACTTGTCACAGCGCCTTATATTATCAGTGGACCAATTATACCTTGTTCTATACAGGATGAATGACCTTGCTTGCTAAAGGGTGTTCAATATGCCAAGACAGCCACAACTTTTTCTGTGCCCCTTCCAAAACAGCCTGGGAGGCAGAGCCGTGGTGCCTCCCTTGCACACAGACTGCTGCAGCATCGGTGGACTTTTACCCGTGGCAGCTCTGGGACAGAGCCACACCTCCAGGCACTTCTGCCTGGACAGCTCGACCTCTTCGGCTGGCCATGTCTTGCCTTTTTGTCTAAAAGGCAAAACGGAGCCTTGAGCAGAAAGGGAGAGAGAGGACAACAAGGGGTTAATAGATTTACATGCCAACATCAAGAGAAATGGCTGATGGCCTTGAGGGTGCTGAAGAATACACATGATGATAGCAGAAGTTCATCAGCTGGAGAAGCTGAGGACTGAAAATAGGAGTGGATACGCCAATAATAGACTCAATGCAGCTGATTTCAAGTGGCAGTTTGAACACCATCTGATAAAGGACTAATGGGAGAATAAGTGACTGGTGAGGTTTGTTTGGAAGGCAGCACGCGGAGAGTGAGAGGATGGATGGGCCCTGATCGTCATGCTTCAGTGAAAGACAAAACTGCTGTTAATCAGAAGCTGTCTGGCACTGATGAATATATTAAAATCCACTGTGGGCACATTGCCTTCCTCCCTCCTTCCACCCAGAGGAACACCTTGAAGGTTTCTTCTGTGGCTGCTACTAGCAAGTTGCCTAAAGCTTTCTGCATTTATAAGATATAACCCCTGTGGAAGCTTTCTCTGCTGACAACTTGGCCTTGCCTCTCCCTAACCATAAAGGTGCCCAAAATAAATTGAAGTAACCTCCATTAAAAGGGCAGGACAGGGGGATCTGATGACGTATAAAAAATGAAGAGCAAACAGGCAAGAAGAAAATTACCCTGGTGCTAGCCCTCTCTCTTCATTCTCTGTTAAAGTAATGAGCCAGTCGTGGTTGTGCTAAAAAACCACAGACAGCCTGTTCTGCAGCACACACAGTTTTCTCTTCCTTATCTTAAGCTACTGGCAAATATTTTTGTTCAGTACTAATCTTTCTCCATGACCCAATTTCCACCTCCTCCACAATTTAAGATATTTTGGCAGATGTCTGTAATTTTTATGAATTAAAGTAAATGTCAGAAAGAAAGTTGCTCCTCCCATCACTCTCAAAGCGCTGGAAATAAAACCCCGTGTCTAAGGTTATAAAGCTCAACACTCCCTTTTGGAGCATTACTAGAACAAGTTCACTTAGCAGCTCCATGTTAAAAAATGTTTCCAGAAGAGTTTCTGAATTCCCTCAAACCAAATCAAAAAACAACACAAAGCTATATCCCAATATCATTTTTACAAATGCTTTTCCCATAACAGCTTCAGCCTGCACACTCGTTTTAGCAGCAGTTCCTTAATGTTTTATACTTTTTTTTGGATAGATTTGTAACTCTAGAAGTCTTGAAACAGAATTTTTGAAGCCGAGCTGGTTCCAAGCTGAACTAACTGTACTGTATTGATCCCAAACCTCAAGAACAGGTAAGGAAACAAAACTCTTTAGTGGCTGGAGGTACATAGCTACAGAAACAGGTGCAACTTCATACCCATCCATAGGAGTCTCGTGAAGTAGAGTTGAAGTCTCTCTCATCAGCCCCACTTTTTTCTTTTTCTAGTTTCTCCTCCAAGCCAGTTGTCACTCCACAAAATGCAAGGGAAATGGCTTTTCCCAACTGGACAAGAGCCTTGTACTCCTTAGCTACTTGTCCTCTTAAAGGCAACAGTTTTCTCTCTATGAATTCTTTTTGCCCTCTTCTGATGCCTGCAAATGATTCCCATGGCCTGACTTCTGGTCATTTTTCACATGAGGGAGGAGAAAAGACCTAGCAACAGTGAAATAAGGGAAAGCAGAAAGACAGAAATGTTTCCCCAATGTGATGGGACAGAAGGGCACAGATGCAGACAAGGATTCCAGCTCTGCAACTTGTCTGGGAGGGTTTCCTTCCCTTCCATTCCTTAGCATAGTAAACCTTGTATGCAGCCATTGATTTGAAGCTCCCAGAGGAATTGACCACTTTGGAATTCCTCAGAACTCTACAGCCAAGTACATTATTACAGCAATGAGATGTTATCTTTCTTCTGCTTATCTGTAGCTTCTATGTGCCTTCAAAGAACAGAGATCACAGTTTAAAATAAAATATGCATTTTGAAATTCTTATTTAATAGTGTTGGACTACAACTTATGAAAAAAACCCCCAGTGAGTCTGCAATACTGAATGAACATTTCTAGTCCCAAGATTAATTATGTTAATGGTCTAAGCAAAGCTAATCTCCTCTAACTCAGACAAATTAGTGTTTCCATGTGGCTCATTAATCCCTGCCTCTTCATCTGAAGAGGCCGTGCTTCACGGGACCAATGTATGCAAAAAGTATAGCATGCCAGGAATATCTCAGGCTAGCAGTGCTGAGAACAGTAGAAGAATTGCCTGATTTTATCTAGAAATCTAAGGTAGTGTTTCATTCTCTGTCAACCTTTCATTTATCCCCCCTTCTATAAAGAGGCCCAGGATATAACACCAAATGCCGTGATCTGCTGCAATACCACTGAGACTAGAATTTGAAATTTAAGGAAAAGCCATGTATCGAACATGTTCTCAGAGAAAGCTTCTGCTACCTGGACAAAGGAAGAAGGAACCAAAGCATCTGCAAATGTAGTAACCTTGCCACTGACATGCATTCATTAATAATAGTTAAAAATAATCTTGCTGACAGACCTTCACACATGGTTTCAGTAAAAGGGGACAATTGAAGAACTTTCTTCTCAACCCTTTCAGTCTTCCACGTACTCTTTCTTCAGAGGCTGGGCTGTCCTGTCCCCATCAGCTCACCCAGGTACAACTCCCTGAGAAAGGAGCAGCCCAGCACCAAGCTCAGGCTCACTTCCAAAAAACCACTGCCTATGTTTTACCTGTTGTTCACACTGAGTATGTGCCTTGGTTGTAATCCTCAACTTTCAGCACCAATGCAAGCAATAAGCACGGACCAGTCAGGTTGCTGCTTTGGATGGTGCAAAATTTACAGCATCATTAAGTTACACTTGAGATAATTTTCAGCACTTGTATATGATCACACACAAAATCTATGACAAAGCAAGGAATTTATTTGTTCCCTGTATTAAGCCTCAGAATCTAGCCTGGGTATGATCTCCCTTTCCTTATAATCTCTCCTGATTTAAAATGACTTTACTGCTCTCTCGAGGTATTTGATCCCTGAGGCCTAAAATCCTCAGTGTGGGTGCCACTACTCACAAATCAATTGCTACTGTCACATATGATATTGATTCCTGCAGTGCAGTGCCTGGGAGCAGCAGACACAAAAATGCCAATTTCAATTACTAAACAAAACAGAAGATTTATTTGCGATCAGATGACAAGAGGAAGATTACCACTAGCTACTTTCTGGGGAAGAGAAAAAAAAGCAAAACGAAATCAAATGTTCTCACTTTGCAAAAGATACAAAAATCTATACAGACACCAGAGTATCCAGATACATTATTTCTTTTTCCTTGCTGTTGCAGTAATTGATATATATACATATAAATATATACAAATCTGTCTATATATACATAGACACAGAGTTGCACTACAACAACAAACCCACCTGAATGCAATTCAGACTAATGACAGAGAAGTATGACAGGGCAATTTTTTAGTGCATTTCCTTGAACTCCTCTGTGCTACACAAATTTTGATTAATTTTAACCAGATTCTTTTAATGTCCTTGGTCATCATTGTGCCCAGGCACCTCACTGCCATTATTGAATTTAGCCTAACAAAATACACCTGTGTGAGAAGAATATCTCACAGCAAAGCCAGGGAGATAAGTGGAGCTGAAAGAATAGGTTTAAGAAATGCAGGGGAAGTGTCCCTGGGCAAAGACAAGAACTGTGTCTATATTTCTAAGCCCCTGACAACACCCTCTCTTGAAGGGCAATCCTCACCAGGAGAGCTGCATCATCTCCTGGCAAAGAACCCAAGCACAGTTTCTGTTCTTTTATCTGTTTTGGCCACTGCTCCCACTGGCACTTTTTCAGCCCTAGCTCTGTCAGCAATGATGCCCTTCCCTTTGGACCCCTGTGCCCAAAGGGCTGTGTTATGCCATGTGTTACACTCACAGCTACAGTGGGAGTTCAGAGACCAGACGACCTGTAGTGACAACGCCACCCCAGAGAGTGTGACAGCAGCAGCACAGAGATGGAGGGCAAAACCTCTCCATATCTGCTCCAGCAGATGATGTTAACTTCACCATGAGCAGCAATAGCAGAGTGTGGCACAGGGCTCTTCCCCTTCCTGCTCCTCCAGGTCTGCCTGACCTGCACCAGGAGATGTGACTGTGGCCCACGTAGGGTGTTTTTGACTGGGGTAACCGTTTAAGACAGGCAGGCTGCGCAGACATCGAGGTGCGTGGCCAGCTAATGGCATGACATCTCACAGCTTTCTCACAGCTTCTGGTTCAGCTCAGAGCACAGCTGCCAGGGGTGCAATGCAATGCTGTGAAGGGCAACATCTGAGGCATAAGAGATATAGAATACAACCTGCACACCCTCATACTTTCCCTTCCTCCACACTCTCCTAACCCTCTCGCTTTCCAGTTTAGCCGATATATTTCTGGCTAGAAGATGATGCATACGAGGAAAAGGAGACTGATTTCCTGCAGTATGACTTCCATTTTTAAAAATAATATTGGTTTTTTTAGACTAGCAACATCAACAAGGTACACCTGTCAATAACACTTAGGAAAAGACAATATTTTCATGCCATTGCAGATCCTTGGCTGGCCCTTGAACTGCAACTTGAGTTGAAGTTATTTCTGAGACTGCTAAAGCACAAGGAGCATTTTCCTAAATCCATTTTGCTGGAAATTATGTGCAGAACATTACTTTTGAGATCTAGAGAGGTCTGCATTTAGACTTCCATTTTTCCTTTTAAGACATCGCTGATATTAATCAAGACTGAATCTTATGTGCAGAAGGGATATGATTTGCAATTGGAATAGGCCAGATGCTGTACCTAGCAGCACCATCAGAAATATTCCCACTACAACCTTAGTGCAAAGGACAGAGCAAGCCCTTGACTCTAAAAGTATCACTACCTCAGGTCCAGCTCTACAAGGGATAACTGATCTTGCTTTTAGAAGTGTAATTCTCACCTTTCTGTAGCTTGAAGTGACTTCAGTAAAAAAAGCTAAATCACAATTTCTTACCTATGTGTTTTGTTGGGGTTTATTCTACTGTATGAGAGGGTCAGGTTCTCAAGTTGTCGTTGCAAAGATGCATAGAGCAGGTCAAGAAGGGGAGCAGTTTTTCCACAGGGGGCCTGGATCCATAGTTTATGGAGTGTGACAGACAAACCCTCATGGACTGCAGATGGCTTCGACTCAGAGCTTCTGCATTAGGTATACCGCAGACCCAAAGTGGTTCCATCAAGCCCTGCAATCTAACATCCCTGGTGAGACCCCATGTCATCCTTAATACTCTTCCTCTGCATCTCTTTGCTTTAAAACTGAAGCTTGTAACTAGCTTTAATTGGCAGAAAGGGCAAGCTGAGTTTGCCTTTCAGGAACTACTCATACCTCAGATTACAAAGAACACTTAAAAGCACCCTCACTGACTTCAGATGAGAATGTCCAAGTCAAGCAGGCTGACAGAAAAGAGACCAGGCTCCTTGATTTTGCAGGAATCAGCAGAAGAAGTCGCAGCTGTTGCCTGAGTGAGCAGCTCTAACCTCTGCAACACAATAGGTGAACTCTATGAAGTGCATAAAATATGCCCCAAAAGTTAAAGAAGTTCCATAGCAAAAGCTTCTTAAATAAGCATCTCATCTTGCCAGGACTCTTTTGGCATGCTGCACTCAGCAAAAGCACAGGCTGTGTCAGAAGGCTACTTCTTGAATGTAAAATCAAACAGCTTGGCTAAGGGAGTTTACAGGCTCCACTGGCTCCTTGGGCAGAGCCCATCAGTCCCCTATCAAGGGAGAAGGGCCCAGCCTGAGCTCGCCAAATTCACAGACACATAACCAATTTGGACCCCAGAGGTTCAGCTAGTGGGATTTAACGTGAACTATCTGCAAGAGTGCAGTCTGAACAACTGCCAGCTCTCTTAACCCAAGCAGCAGGGCTTATGCACTTTAGGAACCTCAGACCCTCTTTCATAGCCAAGCACCACCAGCTTACAGTGCACGTTTTGGACAGGATCTTAAAGTGGGCTTTGCTGTTGTCCAGCCTTTGCTCTGTGGAAATGCAAGCAGGTATGGATCAGAAAAATTTGATAAGTGCTAAATGCTCTGGAAAATTCAACCTTTACAGTCTGCAGCCAGTGAGTACCACAAAAAATCAGAGACCTTGCCAAATACTTAAAAAAATTTTCCTAATTTGATCCAAAGTCACACTTTATGTCAGCATATTGTCAAGGATTCTTGCAAAACAGAGTTTCTAGTCCAAGTCACTTTTGAGATAGAGCCTGAGAAAGAAACATTTGCAAAAACCGAACAGCACAATTGATATTAGAGTTTCATTCCAACAAAACTGCTTTAAATTGCCAGAAATATGGTTTATTGGCCACACATCATACAAACAAACAATCAAGAGAATGGACTTTGTTACTGAGGGGATTTAGAAGCCTTCAAAATTGGATGCAAAGCTAGTTAAACTCATTACCACATACGCATTGCCAATTCTCCATGCTGTATGCACATGTACACAATTTGTGTACTCACAGAGGCTAACTCACTGAGGGAAAGTATAAGAAATATTGCACTTTTGCAGAAATGTTTACTTCAGAGGCACAGTATGTTCTCCTGACAAGGAGAGGTTATACTGCACATGATTAGGAGTCTCTCATTATACTAAAATTCGGATATTGCAGCTCCTATAAAAACTGGTCTCTGACAACACCCGAGCTATTTAATAGCACTTAGCACATTAATAGCACACATAGTGTAAACAAAAGTGTGACAGTCATTACTAAATAATCTGTGTATCTTTACCAATGAGCTAATGTTGCAGGTGCACAACAGCAAAATCTTTTTACAACATGCTTCACATATGTGAGCGTGAATAATCTTTTCAAATCCTCTTTCTCTCAGCTGTGTCATCTCCTTGTAAGATGTACCTGCCTAATATTGGTGGAAAACTATTTTGCTAAGGGAAAAGGCTCTTTTTCTGATAAGCTTTACTCTTAACAGGGTGACCAATCCTCATTCATAAGACAGCCTGCACTTGTCCTCATCTATACAAGTTTAACCGTTAGACAGAAATTAAACTGTATGTTTTAAGGAGCTCCTGCTTTCAAGGTCATATGGCTTCAAGCAAAGTCCATTAGGGAGCCATTTGCAAGGCTGAGTGAATCAGGCTTCTTGCCTAAAGACTCGTACATTATCTGTTTGACATACATGCATTGGTAGGTTCAAGACACATGATATAGAGGTGAAGTAGTCCAAAATTTGCTTTCTAATGACACTGGGAAAGGCTCCATTTAGCAAGAGTTTAATCTATTTCCTTCAGCCTAAGGACAACCTGAAGCCTGTGCCTACCCTAGAAGATTAGGATTTATTTTCTGGGATAACGTAGCAAATACCTTCAGTTCACAGAGCCTTCCAAGTGATAACCAGACCCGCTGCAGACTATAGGACTTCATATTGACAAAACTGACATCTGCACTGGGAGTCTTGAAAAAGTGCTAAGAAGCAAATCTACCTACCTGACCTACAGCTAGCTGCAAATTAAAAAAAGGTGAAAGGATGTGAAGAAGGATACCACTCAGCAAAAGATGCAGCTTTTCCACAAAAAGTCTCACTTTCTTAGTAATAACACTTCCTTGGTGAGTAGCATGGGCTGGGGCTCAGACTGGACAAAGATGTTGCATTTGTTTGTGGTTTTTTTTGTTGGTGGTTTCTGTTTGCTAGGTTTTTTGGGGTTTTGTTTGTTTTTTTAAATTCAATACATTACAGGAAAGACTCAGAGCATTCTTTCATGGGTTGAGATACCCTAATCTGACCTTTGCAACCTGCCAACTGACTAAGCTGTATCAAAGAATGAGTCATATTTTCAAAGGGAAGCTCTCTGTGGCTGTTTTGTAGCACCAGTCATCTGATGGTGAGCTGCCTTTGGATCATCACAGCAGATGTATTGACCCATCATTGGCTTGGACAGTGGTACCTCAGGTACATCAGAGGTTTATACCTGATCTACCTGGGCAAGTCAGCCAATGCCCTTACACAGAAGATAAATTGCCTTTGGAAATATTACTTTGTACATTGTAAGACACTCTGATATGTAAGACACTCTGATATTACTATATGCAGTCAGATGAGCTCACTCAGGGTTTGAATAAGGCAGGAAAAACTTGACCATGGTGGTTGGAATAGTGTCTGAGCCCACACCTACTGAACCAGACGGGGAGTCCCAGCACTGCGCTTCCTGGTGCTACTAGTGTGGGGAAGCCTTTCAAGCTCAGACCACAGCATCAAGGGCAAGGGTATGGTCTCCTGTGTGTCCACCAGTCAAGCAGCACTGCGGCCGCTCACATTCAGGAGCTCCAGTCTCAGGCGATATTGCATCTTACCCTGCAAATGAGAGACTACTAAGTGGAATGAAAAATTTAGCTTCTCCTATGCCTTGACCTGCTGGCCTGCCCACCCCTTCCCTCAGTAATGTGGCAGGACACTCTTTGAAGGCCAGGCGCTTCCTGACAACCAGTAACATGATTTACATTTCCATGGCACATTTCACACTAATGGATGCCAAAGGACACTTCAAACCCTCTTTCCCAGAGAAAGTCTTATTCCTCAGTTGTGATCAGACACTGCAGCATGTAAGTATTGCACAGTAGCCTTATGACAAACAGCAAAGGTTACTATCAAAGGTAAATGCAAGGGGAATTTTGCTGAGGTGAATGCAGTTTCTTATACTGGTTCTGGCTAGAACATCACAGTAAAATCCCCATTCTCATGAAGGATGGCACAAAGATTGTAGTAGCTACAGGTTTTTATGTCTCAGAAGGTGATGTGTCCTGGAGCCAAAAATCATCCAGAGAAACTGGAATTAGTAATAAATCAAAAAGAAATGAGTTCCACTTACTGGGTTAGTCCTCACCACGACCTATCATAACCTATGTCTTCCCTTCAGCACCCTCTCATCAGGCTCATAATGACTTATGATGAGATCCCAACCCAGCTCAAGGCAACCTGTCTGGATGCAGAGGGCTAATCCTCCGCTGATGTATGCTGACAAAACGTCACTGAAGTTGATGAAGCGGTATCAATTTACAACAGCCAAGGATATATCACATAAGGTAATCAGACTTTAAAAGAAATGTGATGGCAAGAGTCCTAAACATTTTCAAAAACTGCTGTCAGAACAAACCTCAGAGTACTAAATCCTTCTTTGAGAAGTCGTCAGAGACCCAGATGGGTTGCTGGTTTATTTTATCCTCCCTGGAACACTGTGCACCCACCTCTCCTCCTTTCCAGTTATTATTATTATTCCTAAACCCTACTTGGCAGGAGTCTTTGGTATCAGGTCAGCCCCAAAGCCTGGCTTAAAATCAGCCAAATATTTTGCTCAGCTTTCTTTCCTCCCCTGCCTTGGCTGCTAAAACTTCAGCTTAAAACATTTATTTTTCATTATGTCTGTGAAATGGAGAGTTTCAAAAGAGACAGAAAAACAACCTGTAAAAGGCAATTAACAAAATATGCCAGTGCTCCCAAAATACTTCATTCAACAAAGCATTGAGACAGAACAGCAGCAAAGTTGCTAAATAGCATGCGAAAAAGCAGAACCCAGAGAATGGCAAAATAATAACCTGTGTTTCTTAGCATCTTTTATCCAAAGCGCTTTGCAGACATATATGCATATTATATAGGGAACATTCATCTAACTCCGAAATATGGCTGGCCTCACATCAGAACTAAATTATATAACAGCACATAATAAAACTGTATAGCGGAGTCAGAGAGACGAAAATGAAAAGTAACTGTTCTATTTGAATTACTCAACAAATACCAAGTCAGCAGAATACTACTTTCTCTAGGT
This sequence comes from Mesitornis unicolor, assembly GCF_000695765.1. Taxonomy (NCBI): domain Eukaryota; kingdom Metazoa; phylum Chordata; class Aves; order Mesitornithiformes; family Mesitornithidae; genus Mesitornis; species Mesitornis unicolor. Next base: position 16,626 of record NW_010163448.1, on the reverse strand, counting down.
GAAATTTAGCAGAACACTGACGATTGTTTTCAAACTCGTGTGGAAGATGTTATGGTACCGCTAACAACTAAGCCTTTGAGCTTAAGTCTAAATGAAGATACAGTGCCTCTGGCAGAAAAATGCCGCTACCACAGTGTCACAGAGGGCCCAGGTGTTACCCAGTGAGTCATCAACATTCATTTCTGAATCACCTGCATTTCCTCAAAGATATTTTAGTGAACCCCAGCAAAGATGAGTATTTCTCAAGAGCCAGTATGATCATAGCGCAGGCACAAAACTCTGTCTAACACTTTCTGTTAGGCTGGGAACACTTAGTGTGGTTTCTGAGAGAGGTCAGTCAAGCCATAGGATGCACTCACTTATTCTAAAGGCTATGATTAACAGCATGATGGAAATGAGGTCCCTCATATGCCAATGTGATTGCATGGAGCAGGGAGGGATTGTATTTCTGGCTGTGGACCACACCAGCTAGTTAAGGTATATGATCCCTCCTAGCCTGGAAATTTGCGCAGAGGTGGCTGCTGACAGGCCACTGCATTCATCCAGGAATTAGAATTTTAATTGTTATTATTCATATAGAAACTCATTCTTGCATTCTACATCACAAAAATGCCTTTTACAGGCAGGCTCTTTGTTGTAAGGTAGATCTTCATTTTCCTCATTGCCTGTGAGTGCCCTGCTCTCACTTGTTTGCATCATAACCAATTTCACATATTCAAATAATCAGCATTTTATCCAGAAGTTTCTGATGATGGATGCCTGGATGAGTCAGCTCTGCTCAAAAGCCTTAATTCTGGTGGGTTATTGTTTTCAGCCTCAAAGTGCACGAAGGTGTTGTTTACGCTTGGAAGATTTCCTTTGCAAATAAAGGCTAGAGATATTAGTGTAACACCATCTTTGATACTGCAGAGCCCAAACCTATTCCAAGGTTTAGACCCAAGGTATACCCCTGCAACAGGGATTTTCTTTATTTATCTGACAATACACAGCACTTCAATGGTCCACCACAGCACTGGAACTAGAACTTCTCTCGCAGGTAGCCCCATGCCTCTTTATGCTTTCAGCAGGCTTGAAAGGTGACAGAAACATAGGACAGTAGAAATGTAAAGTGTAATTCACCCTTCCTCCCAACTAGAGGATGACTGGGCAAGCCAGTTGGTGTGTCCTTTTCCCAGAGAAAGTCGCACAAAAATCTTTAGTGGTGAGAAGCAAATGGGATACCTGGGCTGGTGTTTCATTCAAAACCCAGGATCAGCACACTCACAGCTGATGAGGAACTGCTGCTGGCTCAGTGTGAGGTGTGTCCCCTGATGAAGCAATGTCACTTTCTGCCACCTCCATCTCTGTCCTTGCCTCCCACAACCTCATAGCACAATTAGAAGAAGGCTGCACACTTACTCTCTTTTCTTTACATAGTCTCTCTTCCTCGTTCACATGCATGTATCAATAGTGTGACTGTTTTCTGTGGTTAAAATTATATCCTCAGCCATTGCAGACCTGTAGCCAAAGCAGATTTGACTAGTCTGAATGAGCCTTTGAAGAATAAATAGGAACATGGAAAGGTGCTGGAATCAAAGCTATCACAATCAAAGACTGGAAATCTCCAGCTATGTCTTGAGAGACTTGATCTGGAGATAAGAGAGCCCTTCCAATTTAAGGAAGAAAAAGGATAGTATTAAGCAGCTACTGTGTGACTCTTTCACCCCTGAGTTATCCTGTAATTTCTCATCTCCATGTGGCCTTTTTGTTCCTAAAAGCCATCTCTTTCCTAGCTATTCAGTGTGGCATACCAGTATGAACACAGAAAATACCTCCCCAAACCAGGGAGCTTACTGGGACAGACTTGAGTCAGTCAGTCAGCACCAGCTGATAAGGAATAATTCAATACAGCCTATTCTGCAGTCTTTGGCCCTGTGACACTAATCCAGAGGCCAATAAAGCAGTAATCCCTTGCTGATCCACAGGCTCCATTTCCCCTGCTCAGCCCCACGTCATTACTCCAGGTTATATCTGCTCTCGCCACCCTCAATCTCCCTTCCCTCCCTGCTCCCCCACCTCATACCATCCTCACCAGTGTGAGATTGCTATATAGCCATCTTTCAGGGCCCACTGAAGGGAGATATTAATATTTAGTTATTTCAGCTTTGCCTGCTGAATTTAGTGCTATCCGAAAGTGCAGGCTATTTCATTTGCTTATTGGGATCGAGATCGTCTCAAAAATCTTCCCGATGCCCCAGCATGGGAGCTGCTTCTGGTTCCTGGGGACCTGCTGAGTATGGGGAGGACCACCACCCCTAAAGAGGTTGCCCCCCCTCCCTGGACACTCTGACCTGCCCCAGGAAGGTAGATGTACAAAGGAGCCAACGGAAAGTCCCTGTTACAACATGACAGTCCCCATTTACTCTGCCAGCTGCTCATTCATCTGGAACGTGAAGTTGTAAGTCATGCCATGGTTCAGTCAACCCTTGGTTCACTTAATCTTTCTGTAAACATCACTGGCAGCCACAAGTAAAGAACGAGCAAAGGAAGGAGATGTGCAGGTCCCAGGCAGAATATGGAGCTGCTGTCCTCTCCAGTTCAGGCTGTGCACATTACTAGCTGCTACAGATAAGGTAAATGATGCAAAAGCATTGATCTTCTGTGTTAGTCCTATGCTCCTAATAATTAGAAATTGGCTGAGGAACTGAAACAAAGTTTAGCATACTATCAATAAACATTATTATTTATTCTGTAACCTCTGGATATTCTCGGTCACCTCTCACATGTCCAGCCCAAATGAATCTTGCAGAGATCCTGCTTTCAGTGCGGTTCCGGGACAGGGAGATAGTTTTACAGTTGCTTTCATTTAGTAATGATCTGGAGCTTAGTTCCAAGCTTGCCATCTTTTAATTTAATCAGATGTCCTTTGAGTGAGGTGCTGTATTTTAGGCATCCCAAAGAGACTGCTACAGGAAGAGCTGAAGTGCTGTTTCTTTTGTACCTATGAGAAAGCACATCTATGCCCTCTGTTAGTGCTCACCCCAAGACACAAGAGCCAAAGAGAAAAGAGAAGCCTTAAAAGTGTATAGGAAAAATAAATAAAGTGCTCACAATACCCATCAACTTGTAAGCACAAATAATTTGCTTTCAGCAGGTGTCTCAGGATGTCAAACACTTTTACTAGCAATAAGTATGAGGGCTGCAGGGTACATTACTGGGTGAGCTGCCAAGCAGTCAGGAGCTCTCTCCCTTGATTTAAGGGACAAGAAAGGCTCCTCATCTTCCATGTGGATTTAACTTTACTCCAGTTTTTAAAAAGAAAGCAGCACTTGGAGATCTGTGTGCTTCAGATCACAAACAGATTTGTGAAGCACAATAGAGCCACAGCGGTCACCCCGGTTAGTAAAGTGCTATTTAAAGAGAACTACGAAGCCGACCACAGTCCTCATTTTCCATCTGTCTCTCCTGCATACCTTTCATCTTCTGTACTCTCCAGATGCCAAGGAAAACGGATACACGGTTGGGGTGTTGCAGCTGCTTCTTTCCTGCTGGCTAAGAAGGAATGGAAATGCAGAAGCAAGTACACAAGTCATAAGAAACAGGTCTGCCTTAAAGATGTGTGAAACATCTCTAATGCCACATCCATAGCAGCTATGTATAAAAATGACCGTAACTATAAACCCCCGTGTCTAAAAGGCCTCCATCCCTCAGTGAGGCTTTACCGAGCTGTCCATTAGAGGTCACTAGCACCCAGTCACAGCATGAGCCTAGCCCCTGCAGATGAAATCTCAGGCACCAAAAAACTTTACACCCCAACCAAAGAGGGGAACCGAACAGAAAACACACACCCTTCTTCACCCTGTTCTACACGAGAAAACCTTAGTGGGGAAAATGGAGCTTGGGAAGTATAGGTGCATGTGCCTTTGCCACAGGTTTGAAGGAAGGAGCCTGGGGAGCCCACCTGCCCTCCATCCCTGCCCTGCAGGAGAAAGCACTCACACCGCAGCCTGTGTGTGACACCAGGAGAGAATAACCACGCTGTGACAGTGCCATACAATGCAGCAGTGTCTGCCCATCCTCGCTGAGGATCCACTGTCTCTCTTGACCAAAACCTGTCCCCCTGCCATCCCATGATGGAAAGGACACAGCACATCCCTGCTGGCCCACGGCTTGGTATAGGAGGAGGCTTGGTGAACTAGGTTAACCTTGGACTGCAGGTATCTGATCTAAAGGGACATCACAACATCTCATGGCTCTCAAGAAAAAAAAACAAACAAACAACAAACAAACACACACACACAATAAAAAACCCCAAAAAATCCCCCAACAAACAACAACAAAAAAAACCATACCAAAATAACAAATGCCCCAAACCCCCAAGCTACCACCTATTTGCTGCACTCTGTGCCTGGTAACCTGCCTGTAAACACTGCAATTGCATTGGATCCCAAAGCAGGCGGGCAATTCATCAGCCAGCTGCATCCCTCCCAAACACTACCTTTTTCTTCTATCCTGCAATGAGAAGACTTTGCCACCTCTCTCATTTCCCTGCCAGGCACACAGGACACTCACGGCTCCATCCACAGAGCTCTTGGCTACCTATGGGCCCTCAAAATGACATGCCTGTGTTTGATGGCACTCTTGTGGGCAACACAGAAGGGCTTGCGATGGAACCACACTGCTGCACCAGTGTCTAAAGATGTAAAAGTCAAGTTGCAACCTTTTCTGACCCCATTGCCCATTCCTCTGTCCAAGAGACCAAAGCTGCAATGGCAGTCCCTCACATGGCCACCTTGCATCTGTCCAACTGCTCCTACCCTGGTATTAGCACTGTCCTCAAGCCCCTGGCTGGCTTATTTGTGATTACAGTCACAGGCACAGCATACATTTGCTACATCCCTGTCTATATGCTCTCTGTGAGCCCCTGGCAGCATGAGGATGCAGTGCACGGAAGTGGCAGGAGGCCGGAGAGAAGGGAAGGATATTTGAGTGCTGACTGGGCTGTCCTCCTGATGAAGGACAATGACAAGCCAGGATTCATCGTCTGCAGCTGCTCCCTTTTAACTGCTTATGATGAATATTTACAGAAGAGGAAGGGGGGGAAATCATGAAATTATCTAGGTTGTTTTGTTGGCTTTTGTTGTTGGTTTTTTTTTTCCCCAGCAGATTTTAATCCAGAGAAGAGGCCAGTCTGACAGCCACCCAGACTGTCCCCAACCCCCTGCTGATACTCAGCTGGCAGAGGCACTGCGAGTTCATGTGTACACATGCACACATCTCGCCCACCTCAGCACTGACCTGCAGAAGGCTAAGGGAGGAGATCAGAGAAGTCAAAGGCTGATGAAGACACTGCTCAGTGCTGGACTGATTTTTATGACCTGGCACTGACGTATCAAAACTGAAGCCCAAAGCTGTTAGATAGGCCACTCCCAAATCTCAGCCTGGTGTTTATGACTCTGTATGCTGCTGACCTGGGCTGGACCCACAGCATAACTAAACCTGAGAGGCTTAACTTCTTCCTTCTAAGAATTGCTACCATTTGACACCTTGCTACTACCAGGCAAGCTGCTGCATTAACCAGACTTTTCAGGGGTCACGCTATAAATCTGCTTTACTTTGCACACACCTTCACCCCAGGCATTGACTGCAAGTGGGACCACAGCTTGGCAAGCCTCAACTCATAGATGAGATGTGGCACAGCTGAAGCGGGACTCAGCCAGAAGAGATTCTCAGGATCAAGAGACATCTCTTTTCCCACCTTGCTGTTTTCCCCACCTCAGGAAGAGGACACAAAAACATGAAAGATTTTGTTCTGCTCCTTCTCTTCAGTCTGAGCTGCATGTCCCCTTGTATAGCTCTTTATTCTTTCTTGCTTTTTCAGGTTTCACACACAGACGAGTGTTCTTGATCTCCAGGCTACATTTGCCAACACTTTGAAATGGTCCTCAAGGGAAAAGCTGGGCAGTCTGCTCTGCTGAGCCCAGCGGTTTGGAGCAGACACAGGCAAGTTTACTTTGTTGAGCAGACCCATGTGGGCAAGGGGGAGCAGGCTGCGGGTTTGTTCTGCCTTCTGCGCCTGCCACGATATTTGGGTTTTGGAAGGGAGACAGAGTCCTTCTGGAGGAGCAGGTGAAGCAGCTGCTCTGTTATTTTAATGCTCCCCAACCTCTGAGCTAGAAAAGCCACAGCTCTGAGGAGATATTCTCTGCCATGAGAGGGTGGCAAGGACACTAACAGGCTGAAATACAGCTTCTTCAAGTTCCCACCCTTACCTTAAGACTGACAAGGAACTCCCCTTGCTCTCTAGTCACCACTGGGCATCACCCATCAGGTGTTTCCACCTTCTCCCCCAGCTGTGGAGCCCTCTGTGAGCACAAACATCTTTTGCAGTCACTGATGGATGCTGATGGCTGTGGGTGGGTGGATGGCTGAGCATGAAGAGGACCCCTTCTCAGAGGCTCAGTGGCTTGGAAGATTTTTCCTTAAGGGGAAGAGAGTGGGACAAGCACAGGATTGTCCTTGTCAGCCAGCTTGGTTGCCTTACCCCTGCCCGAGTGAGTGGGAGAGTGCTGTCCACTTGCATTAAAGCGGTTGATAAACTGAAAGCAGGCGAAGAGTTCACTTTGGGAAAAAAAAAATCACAAACCATGGCAGGGCAGCAGAGACTCTTTTAAAACACTTTTGTTTTGTTGATAATCACAGTAATAAGACCTCTAGTGGAAAATCTATACCTAATAAAAAGTTTAACAAGTCCAAGGAGATATTCAAGGCTACTGAGACCAATTGGCGAGAGCCTGAGACTTACTCACCAGCCCTCAATATGTTAATTCGCAATGTACCTGAGAGCAGAACATGACCTAAAGCTCCACAGAGTCACAGAAGCATTGCTGCTGGGAGGATCAGGTGAAAGTTTTTTAAGCTGCTGGTGGTAGCAGTCCCTGTTCTTTCAGGAGAGGAAGAAAGAAGCAGTTCACCTATTTTGGAAAAGGCAGTAGCAAAAAAACCTGCCTGAATCAGTCATGCAGTCATCAAGATCAGTTAGCCTGAGACTCCATGGAAAGCATTTCTACTGGAAGCTTAAAGCAAAGGGTGAGGGCAGTTTTGATAGAGGGCTGCAGAGGGAGGCAGGAGCAGCACAACAGGAGAGACAGGCGGGAAGGCAGGGAAGCACTACCAGCAGTACACAGAGCAAGCTAAGAGAGAGCTTTGGTGCAGGGCACAGGCTAGAAGAGACCCTTGGACTTTTGGGCAGCTATGTTCAGGGAAACAGGACCTCATGTATGTTCCTTGCACAAGCTTTCCTCCACTATCAGTTGCTAATCAACCCCTGCACTCCTGAGCTAGTTGCTTATGTCTGGAAGTGGGCACTGGCTGCTGGAAAGATTTTGGTGGTTGCTGCCTCTCCTGCAGCAAGCATCATGAAGCAAGCCCCAGCAAGGGAGAAAGCTGGCAATGTAACTCAGGGTACACACTCAGCATCTCCAGCTCCAAGTCCAGATCACACAGGATCACAAATGCAGGTCAACAAATACATAAGAGCAATCAGATGGTTTTCCTCTGGGCCCCACTAGCTCAGGCATCCCCACCTCTAAAACCTCCCTGAGGCCATTGGCACAGAGATGCACGCAGGGGATCAGACCCCTTCCACCCCACTAAAGATCCCATCACAGCAATACCTTGGCCTGGTCACGCACACACACTGCTGGAAAAAACCCAAACCTTGCTGCCTTAGTGCTCGTCCCTGAGTTACTCAGAAAATACCACAGCCAGTGCAATAGTGGTTGTCAGTCCCACCAGTAGCAGGAGGTAGAGGCAGCATGGAGGAGACTGCCGGCCCCACTGCGTAGGCAGGCACAGGAAACTTACCTTTCACTCCTTCCTCCACTAACTGTCTTATCGCCATAGCAACTGTAATCCTGGGTCAGGTGGCTAGAAAAAAAATAAATAAAAATACAGCACAAATTAAGATGTATGCTATACACAAACACGGCCTCAGTGGTAGAATCTAATTTTCATTAGAGACATAACAGTGGTTTTGCATAATTATACATATATTAATGCCCAACCTGCCCATCTTCAGTTAAAATTCATGAATTCAGTTCTAAATAAAAAGCATTGCTCATTGCAGGACAGCTTTTAATATTATTTTTTTAAAGGAGAAAATATTTCTAAAAGCTCAAGTCATACTTGCACAGCTTTTTTTTTAATCCTGAGATTAACAGGGAGAGGAAAACACAAAGATTAAGTCAGCTCTCAAGTAGAAACATGGTATAAAACATAACAGGAAACTCTGCTACTTTTACAAAATGAGGAGTGACAGCAAGCAATAAAAAAAAATTGGCCAGATGCTAGAGCATACCTGGAACTGAGACCCAAAGGAAAGCATCTTGTGGCCTTTCCCTTGGTGTCTGTGGTGAAAGGTACACAGCAGCATCAGAGTGAGAAGCACCAAACCTCTGTGAGTCACTGAGCATAGGTTTGGCTGGCACCAAAATTTACTACATAGCTTGAGGTCAGCCTTTACAAAAGAAGGTTTATTTACTCTGATGGCACAGATATGAGATAGCAGTACCAAGGGACACCCCCAGCCAAGAAAGCCCTGTAAGGCAAAGAAACCCTTCCTCTCTGTCCTTTCTTTTTTGTTCACTCCTACTACCTTCAGGTTCCTTCATTACCCACTAAGTGCAAATAATCTGAACCTCGTACTCTGTTGCCCTCTGCATTACCAAGTCTCCAGGTGGGCCCCATCTGAGTCATGTGGAGCTCTTGGTGCTGGTCACACCCCACCTCACCTGGTCCTACGTATGGGGCAGTGGCTGGAGTGTGGTTATTGTCACTTCAGGTGACAGGGACCTGGGTATATAGGGGCTTTGAGACCACACAACAAGCTTTTGCATTGCAAGCATGCACACAGCTCTAAGGATGTTTGTAATACCCTGACTTGGTGTGTGCTGGACTTCATATTAAAATAAATGTGGTTTCCTTAGGCGGTGCCTCTTCTTTAATTATATCAATATCCTAGCCAGGCAATAAAGGGAAAAGCTACTGCTTGGGTTTGTCTCCACAGAGGCTTATTAATTCGTCACTTACGGAAAAGACAAGGAGGACTGGGCTTGAGGGAAGGGTTTGGGGCTGAAGGAAGGAAAAAGAGAGATGGTAAAATTAATGGAAAGGCAGAAGAAGAGATTGAGAGAGGTCTGTCCTGAAAAACAGCAGTAATCCCTCATAGCTGTCAATCCCCTGCTCCTCTCTTCCCTGCGCTGTCATTAGCGCACAGTGGGAGGAGAGGCTGAGCACAAAGCTCAGATGATGTGGCGGAAAATGCTCCCTTCTCACCCACGTTTTCAGAGGAGGGAGAGGAATCCACCACTGCTGTGTCCAAGCCCATGCCCACCCTGGTCAGAGTGTTGTTCATCCTCCCCTCTGCAGCAGAGCGCCTTGACTGGCACAGACCTTCAGCAGGCACACAGGGTCCAAATGTGGCCCTTTCACACCACCCTATGAGCCCGTGTGCCTGAGCTCTGGAAGTCCACCGGTCCATGAGGAAAAGGCAAATAAGAGGTTGCTTCAGATGCTGCTGGTCACAAACAGATTTAAAAGTTGGGGGTTTTTTTGTCTGTTTTTTTTTTTTAAATGAAAATATACATCTGGCTCACTTGTGGTCATTTTGTTCTCCCTTCTCAAGTGGTGGCACAAACAGAAAAGATCCTTTTTAGAGAGTTCAGATAGGGCCTGACAGAGGGTCCTGCTGGGCTGGAGCCGCACACAAAATGGAGGGAAGAACCCATCTCCTCTCCAACCACTTCCTTGCCCTTCAAGTTGGCCCCTGGCTAGGAAGCAGAAAGTAAGGTTGAAAGTAAGTTTATATATGTATCTTGTAGCCCATGCTTGGTGAAGCAAATAACTGTGCTGTGTAGCTGACTTGGGTACACAGAGCAACTCTGACCAGCCCAGACCATGCATGCCAGGGAGCTGCAGTGTTTTGCAGAGCTGCTCTGTGGAATTGGGTAGGGTGCTTGCCCAGGATTGCCCGCTGTCTAAAAAGGCTACCCAGCCTCCTGCCTGAGCAGAGAGCATTCCTAAAACCTTCAGAAAAACAGGGAAAGGATTCAAATGCCTCTGAGATAATATTTACTACCAGTAACAGGACAGGCATTGAGATATGGTGCTTTCACATGGGAGGAAAGCCATTAGTCCTAGTGTTAGCTTCCCTGTTGCTAATCTGGAAAGAAGGTTCAAATTCATCTCTGAACTGGTGGAGGAAACAAAACCAGCTGCTTCTCTGATTTTTGTGTTATCTGCAGTTACCACCTCTGGCTGCCACAGAAAGGGGATGGGCCACAGAAACGGGAAATGAGACACACAGGATCTTCAGTCAGAGGAGCAGAGAGGCAAAAGTAGGACAGATAGGAGACATGTCTGCGTGGCCATCAGGGGTAGAATTGCAGCAGGTGAGGTCACCCCAGGTGACTTTCATTTCACTTCAGACCTGGTGCAGGGAGCAGTGAAACTACCCTGGCACAGACCTGTGTGTGTTCTGGGTCTCATGTGGGCTTGGGAGGCTCATGCTGAAGCCTCCTCTTTCCACTCCTTCATAAATCAGTGCCCAGAGTACTTATGTTGAAGCCAGTTTGAATTTGTCCACAGCACCCTGTGGTCCACAGCCCTCTGGGATGGGTGCACCCCTGCCTCTTTACCCTGTGCCCATCACCCTGGGGATGCCATCTAGCACCTGTGATGTGGGATGGGCTGCGAGGGGACATGGGGTTCTTGTTGGGGGTGAGATGGGGCTGGGACCCTAAAGTGACTGGGGAAGTCTGTGAAGGGTGCATGCATCCACCCCCCTGACAGAGGATGTAGCAGAAATCATGCTGACAGCCAGGATAGGACTGGGGAAACTGGCTCAGCATAGACATTTGTCCCAGGCAAGGGACACAAGGTGGGGGGAGCCCTGGACCCCATCCCCACTCCATCTCTTGTGGAGGTTTGCCCATGCCACCTGCTGTGGCTCTCACTCTGCTGGGGCAGTGGCAGGCTCTGCTGGGGATCCCAGAAGGAGGATCCCTTCCATGCCAACACAGGTATTGAGCCACACTGAGGGAAAGTGAAGCAGCAAAGATTGAGGCGACACGTCCCCTCTTCCCCTTTGGAGGGACATTTAAGCCTGCTGGAGAGGCAGAGGGGATCTATGAGTATATCCAGTAGCACAAGCTTTATGATTTAGGCAAACAGTGTAAATGCTTAAGTACTTACACTGATGTCTTTCCTAGCGTGTTCACAAATGGACTCTCCTGCCCACCTCTGCAGAGAAACCTCAGCTGTGGTCTTATAGCAGGGACCTGTGTAATTGCCTCCTTCTGCCTACAGCACGCCTAGAAATCACATCTGTGCAGTGTGGCGCCAGGTCCTCTCCCTCTGCCCTTCCTCCCCACAGGAGGGGACAGGCCAGTGACACTCAGCCTGTCCTGCAATGGGCTGGAGACCTCTGGGTGGTATTGAGGGGTAGGAACGTGAGGCAGGGAGCAGATGGTTTGTTTCAATGTTTTGCTGAAGTTGTACAGCAATTCCTGACCAGACAGAGAAGTGGAAGATGCGGCAAGCCTGCCCTCCCCAGTCCAGCGCTGGGCTGGAGCCGATGCACACACATACTGAGGTACGGCTCTCCTGCCCCTCGTGGATCCAGATCTGCTCTCACGTGTTCCCACAGCAACAGCAAAGCAATCACATTCCTCCTTCTCTGCCGTGCACGCTGATTAAAATCACACTCATCGCAAGCACCTCAACTCGAGCACCCAGCCCTTTAATTGCTGCAATGAAGGGTACGAATGTAGGCGAGTCTGAGGCCAGCAATGCAGAAAATTAGCATTTAGCGTGAAAATGATACCACTGCTTCATCACCGGTGCAAAGCAAACAAAACAGCCTGC
>NW_010163448.1:0-4691 GCF_000695765.1 Mesitornis unicolor | reverse complement strand
TTTCCCTCCCTACCTGCCTGCTAGGACCCATTGGGTGCTGTGACAGCCCCATAGCTTCCTGCACTCATGGGTCCTGCTGACATGGGGCTACCACCAGGGACCCTTGGTAGGCAGGGGGCTGTGAGCTGGCATCTGCTTTCCTCCTCTGGACTTCTGATGAAGCAGATTTATAAATTTGCTTCTGAGATAATCCTCCCTCAAATGTCAGAAGTGCCACATTAGCTGCTGCGTTGGTTCCCGCAGTATTTACACAGCAGGAAAAATGCAGTGGCAGTGAGCAGGAGGATGGAGGAAAGAAATCTGCAGCCTTGGGGTGTCCTTCTGGGTGAATCATCCACCTCTCAAGCTGGGAGTCAGATCTTTACCTCCTTCACACCCTTAACTAGCTTTCTCCATCGTTAGTGCAAATTCCCCTTAGGGCTTTTCACCTCTTTGTTACCTAGGCTGTATTTTTGCCTGGTTGGACACAAATAAACACTAAAATGCTGCGTCCATCTGAGCATAAAAGGAAAGGCTGTTTACCAGCCAGGCTGGGATGGAGCCAGCACCCCCAGACCCAGGGATTAGCCAGTGTGTCCCACCAGATTGGGGCATTGGGAGTTAGCTGGGATGAAGGTGATGGCTCTGCATCAGTGGTGGTGACTGAGCAGGAGCAGGGATGAGCCATGGAGGAATCACTCTGGAGCAGGATCCAGAGCCCCAGGCTTGACTCCAGTCACAGAATTGGCAGCTACATGGGCACTCCTGCTTGGTTGTGAGATCTGGGGCCATTCAGCCGTGACCACATCAGAGGTGACCTGGATTGAAAGCAAAATCCAAGCTACACATCAGACTTCAAACAGGCCTCAGGATGCTGGGGCCTGGGACAGGTACTCCTGGCTCCTGCTGGCTGTCAGCACTGTCTCTGTTTCATATGCAAACTCATGTACAAGCAATGTTCAGGTGGATGATAAATAACTCTTCAAATTCCTGAGCAGCATAGGGGTGCCCGCCCCGCTTGCCTGCGCCAGCCAGGGCTCTGCATGCTGGTGATTTCTGCCACACAGAGAGCTGATGTTTCCCTGGCCTCCCTTGTGTGAGTGCCTGCACATCCGTGCCCTAAAAAGAGAGTATTTCAACATGTTTCAGCATGGACCTGTGACCTTTTTGAGTTCCTGAATCACTGATGCTAAAGTGGCCACCCAGCCTGTGCCACAGTTGACTCTGACCTGCAGATGGAGTAGTGATTTAGACAGTGCAAGGAAGGACCTGGTGGTCCCGTGCCTGGCTTCTCAGGCTGTGATGCTTCAAGGTTACCCTTTGCTCGAGGACCACAGTGCATGGCTGGGACCTGGGGCTCTCTGCCCCAGGGTGAGCAGAGACCTCTGCAACTCATTGCAGCCAGTGATGGAAGTGCTGTGCAGGCATTGTCCGATTAGTGCTGTGGGGACTGATGGTGACCATTGCCCTGTGTAAGCAGTCTGGGCTGTTTATTTCTTTAATATTTACTTGAAAAAAAGGGCCAATGGGAGATCTGACTATAAACAACAGCCATCCTTAAACAAGTACATGCCTATGCCCACATACATGCACACACACATATGCACACAAAGCAGCATTGACCATGGAAGCATAAGAATAAATCTTAAGCAGACAACAAGGGATTTGCAGAATAGTCTCTCTGTTCGTTGGGTTTGGCTTTTTTTTAATAATTCAATGCCATGCTTGCTGTTGGTTTCTTTTCTTTTTCCTTCTTTTTTTTTCTTCCTGATTTATTTCTGATGCCTGTGCTTACTATAACACGAGAAACTAATCAGCAGCCAATGATGGTTAACAGCCTCTCATGTGTTATTAACTCTACATTCAATGGAAGGTCATTTTTAAAGACTGTGGCAAAAATGTAAGCATATAGAGCAGGGTGGTTGTATGTATGTAAAGGAAACATACAGGCAAAAGTAGATCTTTTATCCACACCACCCCATTCACATTGCATTTGACTCTTTCTTAGAAATCTCTATTATTATCTAGAATGTATGTAGTGTTTTGGTGTGTAGATCATATCTTGCTATGATAAACTTTTGATATGGCTCAGATAAGGAGGTGGGAGAAGTGCATAAATGGTAACATATTAACTGTGTTTGTGAAGTTGTAATTGAAAGGAGAAATGGGGTTGTCCGCTTTCATTGTTATCATCCCAGTGATTATTAGATGCAGCTGAAGGTGACAGTGGTAGTTTTAGAGGAAAGCCCACCTGGTACTTCATGTCCAAATTTGTGATAACTCAAAAGCATGGACTTGCAAGGAAATAAAAATGCCTGCCTGTGCATGGACCACGTACCTGGGGTTCCTGCACGATGCTTCTCCTCCTTGTGTGTAGGCAGACAGCTCTTTCCTAAGAAGGCACTTTGCAATTTAAGAGCAAACGTTTGGATTAAAGATGTTTCACAGAAAAGGTATTTTCTCTTTGGATTGCCATCTACATGGCCCATGCTTTTTTTTAAGCAGCATCCTAGCCCATGTGGGTGTTTCTGAGTGAGGGGAGGGGGCGGCTGCTCTGCCTGCCTGTGCTGGGTGATTGCCAGCTCCCTTTTTGGGGATGCTCTGCCAGGCACTGTGGAGGGACAGTGCTATTCCCTTAGCAGCAGTCATAAGAAAGGTAAGAAGAGAAAGAAAGCAGTAGCAGCAGGGCAATGACATGCAGCAAATTCCACTGCACTGTGGTCAGCACAAACAGATAACTTACAGTGCAAAAATTTCGTCCAGGATGAATAAACTGGAGGAAAGGGAGTGGAAGAGCTGTGGGAGGAACTGCTGTTGTTTCGCACTGTGTGCACCAACCCTGTCCCAGAAACCTGTCCTGGTTTGAGCTAAATAGATCTAATTTTCTATTTAGTGATTTTACTTTTCAGCTCAGTCTCTTCTAAGTGGCTGAACTTGCTGAAGCTAGCAGCATTTTTTTCCAGACAGTGTGTACTTCTAGGAGTGATAATCACAAGGCCACTGTCTCACCATGGGTATCATGTCTGTGCCTAAGGTGGAGTGGAGCAGACCCAAACCTGACCAACTAGGTATTCCATCCCACATACATCATACTCGGTATAAAGCAGAGGGATCACGAGGGTCTCAACCCTTCCATCTTGGACCCTTCCTTCCATCTCGACCCCTTCAATGGCCAAAGTCCAAGCAGAACCCTGCTAGTTCATCTGCCTCTGATCCTGATTTGTGTGTTCCTGCATCCTGCTCCCACCTGCTGCTGGATCTGGTCTGGGACTTTTCCAGTGCCCTGCTCCGCAGAGACCCTGGTGATGTAATCCCCACTGGGGGAGGATTTTATATTGGTTTTATATATATTTGTATATATCTGTTTATGTTTAATTATTTTCCTATTTACATTATTATCCTGTATTATTAGTATTATTGTTTAATTAAATCTGTTTTATTTTCCAACCCGTAAAGTCTCTCTCCCTTATTTTATTTTCTCTTCCCTTCTGGGGAGGGGAGAGGTGTTAATAGAGAGCGTCTGTCCGGGATTTAGTGGCCAGCCCAGCTCTAAACCACGACACAACCAGAAACAAAAATAAACCCCAAGCCACAGCATCTTTTGAAGTTTTTAGAAAGAATACAGATAGCTAAAACGATGTTAGCCAGAGGGATTAAAGTCCTCTGGTCTGCAGGAAAACGTTCTTGGAAAAACAGTGCCTCTCCCACTCTATCATTCTGCTCCGCAGACCATGAGAAAGAGAGCACCGTATCTGCTGACTTCAGTGACTACAGAGAAAACTAAGGAAAAAGACATTTGTATTCCTCTGTGCCCAGCAGCGCAGTGCAGCAAAGGGAGAGCGTGAGCCAGAGCCTGCTGTGGCTTACATGGCAGCAGCCCAACTGCTAATGGGAGCCACTTCATGAGGTGCTGAGACCTCCCTGCTCCTACTCGTGTCACCAACGTGAAAGATGCTCAGCAGCATTGCTGATATGCAAAGTGATGCTGCAAATGTATCCAGCTATAAGGCCCATCATTGGCATAAGGGGAACTTATCACTGGAACTGCTGTTGGAGCAAAAGCAGAGGCATGGTGCTAAGCGAAGGCTGGGATGCCGGTTTTGGTGGGGGTGAGAGCTCTTTACTTGTAAACTGAGCACATCTGCTCTGAAAGTGGCCAGGAGACAGAAATATTGAATATCAGATTGCTAGCTCCTGCTCAAAGTGTGACAGGATCTTAGCAGAAATAAACAGGGCGCTTGGTAATATCCAGGAGAAGGAAACAGTGCTAGAAAAGAAACATATACCTCAATAAGATGGAAGAAATGAATGGTAATTCAAAGATACTGAGTTCCTACTGGCTTACACAGGCAAGGAAAAAAATAACCTGGAAAAAACTGAGAAGTAAGGTAGGTCTCATAAAATAAAGCATTCATGAAGACTAGGGAAGTCTTCATGACTATTTGGAAAGTCAGATCACAAGCAGAAAAACTGAAATGGGTGACATAGATGCAAGGGCCTGACTTTGCAAAGTACCAAGCACTTCCTACAAGGTTCACTGTGTGTTTTATATCGCAGCTAGTCAGAAATTCACTGGGGTTTAATTTTCCTCCTCTCTGTGAAATTCTTGTGATGGGAACAAGCAAGCCAAAGCACTTACCTCCATGTCTCCCATAACAAATTTTGAGGTTTCAGTTACATTGGCTAGTCACAAGTGGTGTTCCCCAGGGCTC
>NW_010163447.1:10116-12383 GCF_000695765.1 Mesitornis unicolor | reverse complement strand
ATGGGGGTTGGACTGGGGGGGCTTTGAGGTCACTTCCCACCCAAAACATTTGGTGATTCGATGATTTCCTCCCCTTTACTCAGGCACCCGTCCTCCTTTCCTCCCCGTGCACCCCACCTCCCTGTCACCTCCTTCAATTCCTGGCTCCTACCCCAACCCTCTGCCTTTCCTCACCCACGATCCAGGAGCCCTCCCTCCTTTCCGACGTCCTCCTGCCAAGTTGCAACCTGCATTACAATTTCTGCTGGGCATGGCGATCCTGTTACAGCAGATTACTGAAACGCTGCCTGTGCTTTGCAGTTTAGAGAGGATCACGTTATGCCACAGCTCATCCCATTTCACGACGTTGTCAGGAACCGTTAGGAAAGCTTTCACTCTGCCCGACGAAGGAGAAAACAACGCTGGCCAAACTGGAGAGGCGGGAGGGAAGAGAAAAGCTTTGGCTGTAAGAGGATCTCATCACTGGGTAAAAATTGTGCTGGCAACAGGAGCAAGAGCCACCACGCTGCCTGAAGTTATCCCTTCTCCAAACCATCTGAGGCAGCGCAGTCAGGAGCGGAAACCCTGGTTTATTCCACGCTTGTTCCCTCCTAAAATTAATTTCCCAACCACACGCAGCTCATCTTCCTCGTGGCTGTATCCTCCCTGTACTCACGGTTCTTATTCTAAAATGCTTTTAAAAGCTTTGTCCAGGCAGACAAAACGTGTGGTATTAATGCCAGGACCATGAGCCTAAGTGGGCGATCAGAAAGCCCTCAATGGCCTACGGGTGCTTTCCTGCTTACAACATGGGCTAAGTGAGGCTTTTCCTTTCTCCAAAAAGCATTTTAGGACCCAAATCAGAGCTGGGATTAAACGCAGACACCTTAAAGCAGGGATTGTCCCCCTGTCCATGTCACCAAACCCACTCTATGCCAAAGAAGCAGCATCCAAGCGGCTCTTGAACACTGACCTCGCGTGAGGCTCTGCCAGCAACCGCAACGGCAAGCGCAGCTTTCCAGACTCATTTCTGCTCGCTGAAAACCTTAGGACGCAGCAAGACCAGAATAATAATACCAATTACCGATATTTAATGCAGTAATTTCAGAGCCAATTAACATAACGAACTTCCGTCTCTTCGAGGCGAGTAATCTCAGAGCAACCGAGTTAAAGGTGAACGGGCTGAAGCACGTAGTAAGGATGCTAAAACACTGAGTATGTGAACAGAACTGGTTTCTACACATTCCTCCCTCAAAAAAATCATCTCCCAGCCCCCCTCCGCCTCCACACACACACAAAAGGAGGATCCATGGTATTTATCATCCATATTTCGATAGCATGCAGAGGAAGCTTTTTGTAAAAGAAATACTGAGGCAAAGCAAGCCCTGCAGCAGATGATTTGGAGGCAGGAGGGCAGTAAGGTGGTCTGGCAGCAAATGAAAGGAATAAGCAGCAAGTCCTGGGTGAGAAGCAGCAAATTCCTTCTGTATTCGTGATGGAGAATCATCTGTACCAGGGGAGCAGATCCGTTTCTCTCATGGGAAATACCCGAAGCCACGTGTGCTGTGTGCTCCATGCTGTGCCCACGGCAAAAGGCGGTCAAAGAGGAAGGATCCACGCTTAACACGTATTTGTTATACTTCAAATAGACGTTCTGGGGGGGTAAAAACCATCACACTAACATTTAGGACACTAAGCGGTGGGGAAAGAGGTTATTTACGACTTCCCCAGGACACAGATTTCCCTGCCATATCAGTTACAGGAACATCAAAGCTTTGCGGAGCGAAGACGTGAACTCACCATGGACATGGGACAAGAGACCATCACACCGATCAGGTCAACGGGTGCCAGAGCGGTCCACGTCCATTCAGCACAGCCTTCATTTTTGTAGCCAGATGTGCAGCTCCTAAGAGCCACAACAGCCCAGTCTGTGCTGTGCCACGGGAAGGGGCTTCAGGGTGGCGAGGCTCCCACAGGCAGCGTGAGAACGGGCTGATAAGGCCACACCGCAGCTCACGAGGATTTCCTGCTTTTGACACTGCAGAAACGGTTTAATATTTCTTTTTTCTTTTCGTAGAAATTAACTACAAGTGCCAGTCTGGTTGGTGCGGTGGCGCCAGTGCTGAGTTTTTGATGTGTGCAGGCAAACTTGAGGCGCTACACAAGAGAGACCCAAAATACCCACAAAAATCCCCCTGTACTCGGCACTGGTGAGGCCACACCTCGAGTGCTGTGTTCAGTTCTGGGCCCCTCACTAGAAGAAGGATGTGGAGATTCTGGAGCGTGTT
>NW_010163447.1:0-9732 GCF_000695765.1 Mesitornis unicolor | reverse complement strand
GATGATCTCAGAGGGCTTTTCCAACCGAGCGATTCTGTGATTCTGTGACCATCGAGACACAGATCCTCAGTAAGTTATCTGGCCGTGTGGGGTATGGGCATGGCTCAGGATGTGCCCTTTCATTCCTATAAAAGCGAGAGCCATCAGCTCTGTGTAGTTAAACCTTTTGGTTGTGTTCCAGGCAGATATGGAAGATGCCTGACATCCCGCTGCACAGGAAGTTGCTCTTGGTTGTATTTCTGCTCTCGGTTGCTCTTTGTAACCCGTGAGATCCCCTGTGAATTCCTGAGGAATGCTGCGAGCGAGGGAACCGGAGCGGATGGAGCCAATTCCCCTGCGCAAGGAGGTTTGAGACGCAGCTGCGAATAAAACTCCAGTCACCCCCCACCCCGTCCCGTGCTTTAACTGCTGTCCAGGAATTTCCTCCTACTGTGTCTCTAATAGGAACTGCGGGGCCAAATGAAGTGGGCAGATTGTGATCGCTGCCGCTGAGCTATCCCAGCTGTAATCACTGCAGCTCTCTCTGCTCCTTGCCATTAATTTGGGAAGTTTGCTGCCTCTCCCCCTCCGTGCTCCACCTTGCTGCATTCCAGCCTCCACCGTGTGGGAAAGGAGCCTGAATGACCATAAAGGGCCCAGATGTTGTGTCCAGGGGCAGGAAGCGCCACTCAGCTTCCTTTGATTTGGGAAGCTAAAAATAGTGAGAGCATTAATATGGATCTCTGCCTTCAGCTCACTGGGCAGACTGGATGTCGTAGAAGGCATCCAGCGCAGGGTGCAGGCAGGCAGCTTTAGATTACCTTCTTAATTTTGAAAATGATTTGTATTACAGGAGCGCCTGCAGGCCTGAGTGGAGCTTAGACCCCCGTTAAGGCATCAGCTAGGCTTGGTGTGAGCAAGAGACCACCCGAGATGTTCACCTGAGACACCTAAAGATGTTCCAGCTGAATTTAAGTGTGAGCAAGTGTAGCCAGGAAACAGATGGCAGCAGCCATGTGATGTGGGCCAGCGATAAACCCAGAGTTGTGTATTATCTGTGAGCAGCACAATTAGTGCTCTCGGCTTATACTTGGCCAAATCATCGCTCTCACACGCTCGCCTCACTGGGAGCACTGCGTTACAGCTGATGCTTGGTGAGCAATCAGGCGAAGCAGGCATCGCCCCCTTCCTAAATCAGTTGAGGAGCGTGGTCTGTCCAAAGTGATTGCTTGGGTGGAGTCTGTCTGGATCGTAAATGCACAGGACAATCTTTCAAAGTCCCTCCAAGTCCCCTTTTCAGCAATTTCATATCCAGGGCAGTGAGTGGGAGAGCATACATGGGTATCTGGCGGACTGGAGAGTGTCTGGACGGTGCTGTCGAGTGTTATGGGTGGGGTACAACGTGATCAGTGCAGCTTTTGTTCCCTGCAGCATAGATGAGAGTAATGTTGCTATGGCCACAAATCTCCTTCAAATTACTGCAGCCAATTCATTAATTTCCTTTTTTATTACATCCTAATGTTGAAAATCAGCCAGGCTGCCAGAAACCTCTCCCAAGGATATCTCTGCTGCTGGAGACATCAAGAGCTGGAGTCAAGGTAGTGAGTACAGTGAGTATTGCTGTGCTAGGGGGATGCTCTCCTGTTGCTGAGCATCTCTTGTTGCTATAATTTTGGGATGCTTTTGAGGCTGAAGTAATTAAATTAATCCTAGATATCTAGCTGCTCACTTGCATCCCATGACTGCCTATTAATTAGTTTCTCCTGTCTCCAGGGTAATTGGAGTATCGGGGATACCCAAGTCGTAGGCAGTTTAGTCCTGTACGCTTCATCCTGCTCTGCTCCCTGCAGTGCTTTCTCAAGGAAGCCACAGGGCTGGGTGAGCTTCATCATTCCCAAATCTGGGCAGTGAGGTCCCTCGCAGTTCCTCCTGCTGCTGCAGCACTGGAAAGGCTTTGATTCTTTATTTTTCCCCTGTTTGTAGCTTTGCTCACTCAAAGGAGTGTGTCCTGGATGGTGTCTTGGGCAGCCCAGCCAAGCCAGCATCCCTTCAGCAGCCTCTTTCAGCCCTGGGCACCAGGGAGTGAGGGATTTTTGGTTGTTTTTCTTCCTCTTTTCAACTCTACATCTTATCTGAAAGATGTAGGAAAACTCTGGTCTTTGTGGATGGAGAGGAAGGGAGCGGGGAGAAGGTTGCTTTGGCTGCAGCGCAGCTTTCTCATCCCATGGCAGGTTTTGAAATGCCAACGCTTCGTCCTGGCAGCTCCCACGTGAATTGGTCTCATGGTTGTGTGAAAGCTTCAGGAACAGGGATATAAACAAGGGATTCCTAAATGTCACTCATTTCTCCATTACTGACTGCCTTCTCTGGCCCTGGGCAAATAATTTAGCTCCTTCCTTGCCTTAATTTGTCTAATTACTGCCTTTGATATCTCAAAGTTCTGCTAATGGGTGCTGCTGGTTGTATATTGAGGCAGTGGCAAGGAAGCTGGTTGCAGAGGGGACAGTTTCAACATTAATTTGTAGCCAAAAAAAGATCAAAACTCCCATTTGCTATGTTTAATACGACAACTTAGAGGTGACAGATGACTTTATAAAACAAGGTTTAGCTGTCGGTGTGGGGTTGCCTGCCCATTCCAGCATGGATGCAAACTGGTGGTACTGGTGTGACCTTGTCTGGAAATCAACCTCTATGTTATTTTGATCAATTTGTTCCTTTGATGCTCATGGAAACATTGGTATTTGTCCTCTTCTGAATCATGGGGTGGATTTTACCGTGGTTTGAAGTGACAAAACGGGAGCTTTAGCGCATAAAACAACCGTGTGCATTTGATGATTGTAGACTAGAAATCTTCTGTGTCTCTAGCAGTGTGTATTGAGATTTATGGTTATTAAACATGATTGAGCCTTTCTGAATGGTTGTGTCCTCCTGTGTCTGTTAAGCACAGCGAGTGTTTTCCATCTTTAGTGACTTTTTCTTGGGCTGCCTCATTTTTCACAGAATCACAGAATGGCTCGGCTGGAAAAGCCCTCTGAGATCATCACGTCCAACCGCTCCTGTCTACCCACTAAACCATATCCCTAAGTACCTCATCTACCCGCTCTTTAAACACATCCAGGGATGGTGACTCCACCACCTCCCTGGGCAGCCTGTGCCAGCTTCTGACGACCCTCTCAGGAAAGAACTTCCTCCTTATCTCTAACCTGAACCTCCCTTGGCACAGCTTGGTGCCGTTTCCTCTTGTTCTATCCCCCATCACCTGGGAGAAGAGCCCAGCACCCACCTCTTGACAAGCTCCCTTGAGGTAGTTGTAGGTGGTGCTGAAGTCTCCCCTCAGCCTTCTCTTCTCCAGGCTAAACAAGCCCAGTTCCCTCAGCTGCTCCTCATCAGGCTTGTTTTCCAGACCCCTCACCAACCTTGTGGCTCTTGATGGGTCTCATCCTTGTGGGTCTCAAAAGATCATCCTGGGAGACAGGAAAAAATCAGCATCTTTTGCTCATGTGGCTTAAATTATTTCACAGATCTTACTTTGAAATAAAACCTGAGCGTGGGAGCGAGATACGTCAGGAACATACAAGAATTCTCAGTGGTTGGCTCCTCGACTTCAATCAGATCCAAACTTCAAGCTTCACAAAAAGAAATAAAATAGGGGAGAGAAGCCTCACGCTTTAAACACAATAAAAGAATGAAAAGAAGGAGGAAAGGGGTGCTTATTGCTGACACTTCCCTGATGTAGCTCTGGAGTTTGAGGTTTGCTTGGAACTGAATGTATTGGAGTAGCTGTACACAGCTCCTAGAGCTCCAAAATCTCTCTGGAAAATACATTGATAAAGAATATAGCATGGGTGGGACCTTCCAAGACAGCTCCAGCTTTCACAAAAATTGGGTTTTTTGCCACTGCATTCTGCAAGGGCAGGGGCAGAGCAAGGCTGAGTTTAGGAAACCCCAACTTTGCCGTCCAACAGCACCTTTTGGCCAACGTCTCCCAGATGTTACAACCCCTCTGTAACCTTTTCAGGATGAAAGGGCAAACAGACCTCACATTTTTCAGGATGAGAGCTTTCAAATCCGCAGGAGTGTTTCAAAAATGACCATTCAGGCTCACCAATCCAAATAAAAACCCACACACAAGTACATGGGAACAGAGCAGCATCGCACAGAGATCCGGCCCCGGCAGACGCGGCAACCTGCAGCTCCTCGAGCCACAGCCATCGCTCCAGCGATGCATACATGGAGGGAGAAGAAATCTGGGGGAAACAGCACAGCCATTGAGAGCAGAAGAACCTCAGTCCATCCATTTGATAACTCAGAAGCAAGCAGAGTACCGGGATAAACCTAAATCACTGCAAAGCCTGACACCCCCTTCATGGCACCTTGTGAGGTCTGAAGTTAATGGCTCTACTCACAACCAAATTTTTACTCATTTTCAGAAGTTCAGTACTGACAGACTTTGCAAAGAGCACAAGGCTAAATGATAACTCTAATAATGGATTACAATTAATTGATCTGTGGGCAGCAGTGACACACAAAGCTGCGAGGACCCAGGACTCGACTCCTCCTCGGAGTTGCCCAGTTACCCCCATCGCCAGCCTCTTCCTAGGAACAGATCCTGCTGCCCAGCACCACTTACAACACAAGGCCGAGAGCCCAGCAGGGTTCTTGTTTCATCTGCAGGCAAAAAAACTCCAGGAAACTCTTCAAATCAAAGTTTCCTGAACAGCAGCCACGACTTGTGAATCAACGCTGCGGCAGCCGGTTCCTCCTCTACCCCGGCTGATGGTGCGACGCCTCTTGCCTTGCCAAACACCTGCTCATCAGAAATGAAGCTTAGCGCTTTATAGCATGAAACAGACTCTGCAAACACACCAACTAACCATGCAAATGAAGCATTTGTTCAGGTTTCACGCACAGCAGCCCTGTTCCTTGCAGATCGGCAGCGAGACGCAGCCAAGGCGGCTCACCCAAGCCAGAAAGGCACAACTGGGGCTACGAGAGGTTCGGTCGCTCAGTCCCGGACTATCCCAAATCCCATCCCTCAGTGGGTCCCCCAAGAGCAAACAGAGCCTCCATTCCCCCCAACCTCATTAAAACCTGAGATTTTTATGATGTTTGGCATCTAAACCGCTTCAATGTGCCATGAAGATGCGCAGCAACAAGCGCAAAGCATCGCTGTCTTCAATTAAAACGCCCTCGTTTTGTACGACACGGGGAGCTCTGCGTCACATTTAATTTTGCACCGTGCGCTTTATACAACGCAGACTTTCCCAAAGCCTCTGCAGAATTTCCCTTGCATTGAAAGGAAACGTAACCTGGGAAACCTCACCTGACGGGGACATTTTGGCAGAGGCAATGGCGTTAAGTACGGCAGGAACTGCAGCGGCGCAGGCTCAAATGCAGACTTCAGCTTTCTTCATGACAAACCCGGATCCACACTTCAGCCACACAAAAAAACTGCGATTCCCAATGAGTTGAACCCTCCTGCTTTGACCTCCACACAACCACTTCTTCTGCTACAAATTTAACGTCTCCACAGACGATCAACAGGGTCCAGCGGACAGAAACGGCTGAACACCGGGACACAGCCACTATTTGTTCTGGAGTATGGGTGCCAGAAATGGATATACACAAAAGGCAACCCAAAGACATTCAGCTGGCCTAAACAATGGTGATTTCCTAATAATTTCACTTAGCTTTGGAATCTGCAATACCTCAAGCAATCAGCACACACCGGTGGCTTTAACTTCACCGAGACAGCCCTGCCGCTGTGCACATCTCCAATGAGCACCCGGCTGATCCAAGGAACAACCACAAGCCTGAAAAGCCTCAGATCTCCTTTTGATGTTATTTAGCTTCCAGACTGCAGAAACTGAGAAGAAGCACTAAAGAGAATAAAAACAAAGTGATTTGCTTTCACTCCACCAGGCCTGAGGGTCCCACGTCCTTTGAATACGAGAGCCCAGCTAAAAAGGTGCATATGGGGTTGAAAGCACAGCATGTATTGTGGGCCTGGATTTATAAGGAGGCAAAGTTTTGCTCAGAAAAGGAAGTTAAATATCCAGACTGAAACGGGAATCTCATAGTAACAGCAGACAAGACTAACATACCCACTTTTAATACATTTTCATGGGTTAGCCTCAGCTGTGTCTGGCTCTGCCAACAAAGAATGGTTGACATGATTCAAATACAAATATCAAACAGGTTGCAGTACTTGTCTTGGATTTCTCCTAAAAAAAAACCCAAACAAACCCGTTTCTGTAAAGTCTAAAGTCCTAGCTGTGGTATGAAGAATTAAAGTCATAAGCTATCACCTAAGGCATCCGATTGCTTTTTAACTTCTTTGCTAACTGAAAGAAGGCAACCTCGCTCTCTCTCCTCCAAAACCTTAAGACCATGTGCGACTTCGTTGTTTCAATGACTTAATGGATTAAAAACATAATTAGAGAAATATACAGCCCCCTGCCTCTCTTTTTTGGTGCAGATTTTAGCACTGTGCCAGCAATTGTGCTGAGGTTGTAGCAAGGGAGGGTTGGTCTCTTCTCCCCAGGAGCAAGTGATAACACAAGAGGAAATGGTCTCAAGTTGTGCCAGGGGAGGTTTATATTTAATATTAGGATAAATTCTGTCATGGAAAGGGTTATCAGGCACTGGAAGGGGCTGCCCGGGGCCGTGCTGGAGCCACCATCCCTGGAGAGACTGAAAAGATGACGAGATGAGATGCTCAGGGACATGGTTTAGTGGTAAACTTGGCAGTGCTGGACCACCAGTCCTCACCAGTGACGTCCCAGTCCCCAGAGCTGCACCCTGACAGACCACCCCAGTGCTTGGGGAGGGATGTGGAGATGATGTGCTGATAAATACTTCCATGGGGGTAAGTTTCCAAATACACATTAGAGTTTTGAGCATCTGCTCACTAAAACCTGAACAGGAAAACAGGAACTCCACTTACAAGAGAATTTGAAGTTGCTTTTGCTTCACGTCCTCTCTCGTGGGCAGCAACTGCTCCCTGCAGGATCAGACGTGCGCTCCACAGCGACCTGCAGCCCTGACCCCATCACGAGGGGAAGAAGAAGCACTTGCTGCAATGGTCCTTGCCAACAGGCCACCACCTATGGCTATAACACACTTTATACAATAAGAGACTGGATGAAATCTCTTCTTTGAGCAGTTCGGGAGACACTTCAAGGGTTTTCTACACTGCATACTCCAGCATCACTGAGAGACAACCTCAGCTCCAAGGGAACGAGGGCTCCTGGTACCAAGAGCTTTGGGTTTCCCACCAGGGATTCCTGTCCTCCTGCCTGGGGAAAACCTGCAGGAGCAAAAAAATTCCTAGCTTAAAGAAAAAAACTGAAATTAAATCAAATAAATGAAGTGAATGCTTCTCTTCTTCCCCAAACTGCTCCCAAACCAACGTATAACACTGGGATTCATCCCCTCATCCACAACTTTAATCCTGATGACAAAAGAGCATTATCACGGTGTCAGCGATGACCGAGAGTTGCATACAACGGCCACGCAACTCAGCCAAGCTCCGAGTATTTACTCCCAGGAGAAAAATCAATGTCGAGCCAGTAATTCCCAATGCCCAAGCTGTCCATACCAATTACAGGCACGTAAGATCCCAGTCATCACAGCCAAAGTGGGTAATTAATTCCAATTAAAATGCAGTCACAGAATTCAGGTAGAAAGGATGACTCCTCGAGATAAAAGGTCCGGGATTAAGAGCACCTATAGGTGCTTTACAGAGAGATTTTATTTAATGTGTGGTGCTGGAGAGGAGCTGTAGGTGCCTCTGTCCTGCTCATGCACTTACCCAACAGCACTGCCATGAATGAGATTTTCGAAGTCGATACGTTCAGAAAGAAAAGCAGCTTGAGGTGAGGAAAATCGCTTAAACTTCACTGCTTCCAAGTACCTGCAAAAGCACTGCCTCAAAGATCCTAAGGTTTCTTTTTCTCCTTTATCTCCGTTTATTGATTTTACAAGGACAATCAGCACCGGAGCATTCGCCAGGAAGGCAAAAGGTGAATTACGGGTGCGGATTCATGAGGTTTTTAAAGCAGACTTGCTCTGAAATCTGAGAATCGAGTTCTAAATGAGATTATTCAGCCTTTGCTACGTCCACAAGGGACATGAGGGCTCTGGAGAACAAGCCTGATGAGGAGCGGCTGAGGGAACTGGGCTTGTTTAGCCTGGAGAAGAGAAGGCTGAGGGGAGACCTCAGCACCACCTACAACTGCCTCAAGGGAGCTTGGAGAGAGGTGGGTGCTGGGCTCTTCTCCCAGGGGATGGGGGATAGAACAAGGGGAAACGGCACCAAGCTGTGCCAAGGGAGGTTCAGGTTAGAGAGAAGGAGGAAGTTCTTTACTGAGAGGGTCGTCAGAAGCTGGACCAGGCTGCCCAGGGAGGTGGTGGAGTCACCATCCCTGGATGTGTTTAAAGAGCGGGTAGACGAGGTACTTAGGGATATGGTTTAGGGGGTAGACAGGAACGGTTGGACGTGATGATCTCAGAGGGCTTTTCCAACCGAGCGATTCTGTGATTGTGTGATTCTGTGAAACGCGTTTTCCATGGGAAAAACAGACCCGTGAGCTGCCCAAGCTTTTGCTTCAGGCCGTTTTTCATTTCTGGAGCATCTTTAACTTGTACTTGTTATAGAAACATTAATGTTTTCATTGTAGGTTTCAGAAAAAGTATAAACAAATCTTGTCATTTCCTAAAAGTATCGAGGAAGCTTTTCTAATTTATTGCTTTACCACTTTGGAAAAAACCATCACCAGCTTGAAAATAAACATCACCTGAATACTGCTCTGTTAGACTCAAGGCTTCTTATGGCCCAGAAAGGGAGATTTCACTTGATGTTGTGGTGGATTTGCTGTGCAAGGAGAAAACCCAACACATGGAGAGCGATACAAAACACCCCATGCCCACATTAAAGGCACAAAAATGGGGGATGAAGAAAAGCAACGCAAAACCCTTCGGCTCCAGCGAGAATTTCTGGGTCCTAACCCAGCGCTGACTTCACTACAGGGCTACTCGGTGGAAATGACTCTAATTTAACTAAAAGGCTATTAATCCAAGCCAATTAGTTCAACCACACTAAACCTCTATTTGCAGAAGTGACCTTCTTTCCAATGAGCTTCGTTTGACTCTGGAAATAAATTAAGACAAACCCGCAGGCACATTTAATTCTGAGCAAGAAGTAAACTTCATACATTTCAAACAATTGGAAGAGCCTGAGAAGTTGAATTCGGATTTCTTTGCATATTCACATGCAGATGAGGCACCAACCTCTCGGTGTTGCTTTCCAAACCCCGCACAGCAGCCTCAGCCCAACTTTCTGCTCCCAAACTGAAGTGTGATGCTGCTCAGTAATCATATTTCCACCTCCCAGATGGCTCCATTTCCACAAGAGCTGTGAATGTAGAGCTGTCATGGGCTTACAGATCCTGGGAACATAAAGCATTATATGATGCTTAAGGCTATTACGTTTGTGCGTTGAGTGCCCAGAAGCCAGCATTCAAGAGAAAAATGGAGATACAAAGCTCTTCCCAAAAAGCTCAATTTGGTTTTCAAGTTTGTTTTAATGCTTCGACTGTTAAGTGAAATAGAGCACTTGGTGGGTATGAACTGAATCAACCAGAGTAGTTTTGGGAAAAGACGGGAATAACTCACCTGGCAATGGAAAAGCCAGGCAAAGGGGACAGAGAACAAGCAGGAAGAATGTGTTGATCTGCTAGAAGGCAGAGAAGC
>NW_010163446.1:6785-7014 GCF_000695765.1 Mesitornis unicolor | reverse complement strand
GGTGAAGGGGGAAGCCCGACCAGTGAGCGGGGACTTCCTCACGCCAGGCGACGTCACCGTGTGACGAGCCTCCGGAGCCCCGCCCCCAAGGCCGGAGGGCCCGTCGTGCACGCTGCGGCGCGCTTCCTCCCGCCCCCGCGGTAGTGCGGCATGCTGGGAGCGCCCTCCTCGGAAACGGAAGTGGCTTCAGAGCCCGCCGGGCATGGCGGGGCAGGTGCACCCGTTCCCG
>NW_010163446.1:0-6765 GCF_000695765.1 Mesitornis unicolor | reverse complement strand
CACGTCGGGTTGCGCAGGGAGCCGCAGCGGGTCCCGTATACGACCCGACGTATGCTATAAATGCACCGCTGAATGCGAGGAACGAGATCACAGCCCCTCTGCATCCTGGACTCAAAGGCTCCAGCTTGTTAAAGCAAAAGTGTTCACAAACGTGATGGCTGACATGGCACCTGCAGGTAGGACTGGAGCTCAGAGGAACATACTCGCAGGTCAGAGCCCTCCTGTCACCTCATTGCTAGAAGGAAGCTGCTGGAAGGGGATGTAAGGCAAGCAGATAGAGCTGTTGTCATCTTCAGGTTAGGCTGCATCCACCTGTGGTAAGGTGAAAATCACACTACCCATAAAAAATTTCCTCTGCTCAATATTCATTCCCTCTGACCTTTGGCTTGTTTCTTGGCCCATTTTACAACAACTTAAGTCCATTTTGTGAGTTTTGAGATGCATTAAGACTGCCTTTCTGTCCTTTAACAGGCCAAACCAAGTTAGATCCAGACATAAAGTAGCATCAAATTTGTCTTTCTGGAATATGAATTTATATTCATATATTTATATATGAATAAAAATTACTAAAGGAGCTTGATCTTGTGATCTTATTAAAATTGATTCTTTTATATTCTCCAAGGACAGGACCCAGGAAGAAGCAGAGCTTTTAATAAATAATTCTTACTGATTATAATGGCCTGGCAGTTGGAGAAGCTGTGGAGGGATGCAAGGAAGAACTGGAACTGCCACTGGTTTAGATTTTAATCCTCTCCCCTCTGGTTATAAACTACATAGGCCACTGAGGGGGTGCTCGCAGGGCAAGTAACCCACGACTTCATATAAAGAAGGGTTCTCAAAAACCCTCAAATGTTAATCGTTCAGAGGACTGTTAAATAATTTTATGAGAAGTTTAATTAGAATTATACTTGCCGTGAACAAACTCAAACCTTACCCTAAGCAGACATATGTAGACTTGAAGTGGACTTTAATAAAGTAATGTAGCATAAATAACACTTCAAACCACTTTTGTAGGTGATACAAATGAAAGCGGTGGTTTGTGGAAAATGAAAAG
Organism: Mesitornis unicolor; assembly: GCF_000695765.1. NCBI lineage: Eukaryota > Metazoa > Chordata > Aves > Mesitornithiformes > Mesitornithidae > Mesitornis > Mesitornis unicolor. The sequence continues at coordinate 5,711 of NW_010163446.1, read as the reverse complement.
TAGTGCACTTTTTACTTCTGCCAGAGAGATAAGACAGGGTCCAAGACCAGAGAAGCCAGGTACAGTGTGATTTATGCATAGCAAAACTGGTTTGTCTGCTTACTATACTTACATTAACATAGCTGCATAGCAGTTACAAGATCATAAATTGACGATTTTTATACTGGGAATTCTGACAAATTCCAGCCTCTGCTGAAGGCATCTGGAGTGGATACAGTAAGACCCATCCTCCTGCAGTTCAGTCTTTAAAAGCTGGGTAAAGCTTGTCCATGATAAACAGACTGACTATTACTATTTCTGAAGATATTATCTTTAGATAATCTAAGAACAAAGTGTTCTTTTTCTGTTAAAATACGACTATTACAGTGCATACCTTTTTCTTTAGCATTATTTGTATACCTGGCTAATTTACACTAAGTTTTCTGTAGAGGCTTGTGGTGTTTGTTTTTTTTGTTGTTTAAACAAAACAGGCCTGTGATGTGTTTGTTGATTTGGGTTCCAGGTTCCTGGATCAGTCCCACTCTCAGATCATCTGCTGAGCACACACAAACACCACTTTCCAGCCCAACACAGCCAGCTCCAGTGGAGGGAGTTGTAGCTTTAGTGCAAATCAGCTGAAGTACTCAAACCTCTACTTTTTGTAATTACAATGCAGTCTTCTCAACTTTTGCCAAAAAGAGTTTAAAAAATACCTTAAGGCAGATAGTGATTGCAAACAGAAGCCTTGAAAACAAAAATTATTCTATTTTTCAGTTTTTAATCTAGCCTTGTGATTTTTGTTTCAATGCCTACAGTTGACGTTCTCCATATTGTAGTACGAATGGTAGCTGCTCCCATAGCTTTTTCAAATTTTCAATCCTAACCTTTCTGTTAGGCTTTCCATAATTTAACTTTCGGGATGAGATTTTGCTAAACTTAGCCTTATACTCAGGGTGAGTAGAGTCAAGTTCAAGCTATTTTAAAGACTAAACAAATAAAGAATACAGATTTCTGTTGCAAGAGTAAAGATGTTCTTATTCTTTATAAGCAACAGTCTTGACTGGAAAAATTGCCACACTTTTGATGCTGTCTGTAGTCCACAGAAAACTAGAGTCGGTTTAACCAAATAGGAACCATTGAAAATCCACATACTATGTACAATATAAGCCCCATATAGAGTCCCACAGGTTAGGCACATGAGCCTGTCTTGAGGATGAGATTGCAGAATTTGTGCCTAAATTGTAAATACTTGCCTATCAGTCAGGCTGAGAACAGAGGCTACCAGACAGAGAAGACTCCGTATACTTTATGCAGTGATACTGCTTTCCTCCTGTCTCTCTCCCAAACTTTGCCTACATGAAAAGCATTCAGAACTTTATTCAAAACTTGCTTTCAAGACTACTGCTTCTGTATGAGCCTTTACCGATGTCCAGCTGCAGGACTGGAGCCTGCTGCTTCCCTAAGGGCACTGAGCACAGAACCAAGCAACTTGATGCTTCAGACCAGACTGAAGCCTTGTGCCTGAACTGGTTTGTATTCTTTCTGCATTATGGTAATTGGCCAAAAGACCCAATCTTATCTTATACACAACCCTTTATTTATGGAAATGTCTCCCCCATTACGTTTTATTTCAATACCAAAGCACAGATGCATGCTGCCATGTGCACCTAAAGGCAGGTGCTCAAAAGTGTGTAGGAAGAGTAACTTCAGAGTGACTCGAAGGGCAGATTTTTAGATAAGGGTGGAGAAGCAGAAGCAAATACAGGGAAGTAATGAAAAAAAGACAAGGACATGGTGAAAATGGGCCCTGAGAGCACATGGTCCTGAGAAAAGCTAGGAGGGGACACACCTCTCGGCTGAATGAGGCTGAAGAAGTGGGGAATGGAGATGTGAGCAGATATCCTCACTTTCCCTTGCTGTTTGGTTCCTTTTGCACTGGGAGCTGTGCACATCACTTGTAAACAGGATTGCATCAGAGAGCTCCTGCACCCATTCCTCATTTCTCGTTTACTGCTTGAGTCAATAGAAACAGCGCCATGATTGCCATATACTTGTGTTAGCCAATCTCAATTTCAAATCACCCTGACCTTTGTACTGAAATGGATTAATTTCATAAAACCTCACTGCGGTTTCATTCATTTCACACTTTGGAACCCAAATACAGCCTCAGTTTCTTTGCTTCTTTTAAACCTAAGACTTAACAGATTTCTAACAGAAGCATGCTACTCAATAATTGTACAAGAGCAGAAGTAATGTGATACGGTAGTAGGTGTGAGACCACCAACATACAAAAAGCCATACCGAGGTAGATGATGAAACACTTATCATGTTTACATACACTGTATTTAGCTGAAAAGTAATAAGCACGAGTTTCAAAGAGTGAACCACATTATAAATTGGAACTCAATTAACAACAAGGTTATCTGCAATCTACGAGTTTAAATCTTATAATTAAAAATGATTGTGCTTTGACAAGAAAAATTTGAATACTGTACACAAATAATATTTTAGTCATGAAGAGGTAAAGTAAGTTCATAGCTCACAGGAATGTGCTGATGCAAGAAGCTGTATATTGCATCAGAATTTCAATGCAAAGCATTTAGCCAGTGTGGCTGGACTGATAGCACAAGCGGCCCTTAGTCCTGATCCTGCAGGTCAGCTGAGCTTCAGCAGATAATCACAGTAGAAGTGAAACATCAAGGTATTTGTAAGTCTTACTTCATATAAACAGAGTTTTACCTACAGACTGCAAATGTGATTTGAAAAAGAAATGAAAGATGAACACATCTGTGAATATATTAAGTAGTAAAACATCCCTATCACTATTACTAGCACATGCACACGGTGGCACTGTATGATTTTTTTTGGAAAATCATGGAGCTACAGTAAAGTAAAGGACCACTATGTTGACTGTACTGCTCATACTACTCGCAAAGGATCTACAATCACCAGCTTGAACTTGTGAATTAGTAAAAGCTCGGCAGTCTGCATTCTTGTGTGTTACAGAATTACCGTTATTACTTAAAATCAGCCCCGTTCTTACCGCAGGTAGCTGCTGTTACTGGCGGGATACTGATGATGGTGATAATGTTCAGGCTGGCTGTGCCAAAAAAGCATTTTGGGATGAGATGAAGCGTTGTGCTCAGCCAAGAGATGGTCACTGCAGTGATAAGAGAAAACAAATACACATTCAGATTAAAGTTGCAGTTGGGTTCCTCTCACACCTTTATGTTTAGCTGCTGCCAGCAAGTTTGCTGCTGTCCTCCTCTCCAGAAGAGGCAGGTAGCTGAAGATTTGGCTGGTCCCCACCTACTCTCCTGCTCTCCAGCTGCAAGACTTTGTTACTAGCTGATGTGTCATCGAGTGCAACTCAGACCTCACCACCATCCCCGTTGATCTCCTCCTCTCCCTCCACACTGTCAGAGCGTCTCTGAGCAGAACTGCGTGTTACAGAGCCAGGAGAAAGAGCAACTTCACGGCACTTGTGCCTCAGAGGCACACAGCTCTCTCTGTGTACAGTCCACTCGGAGTACTTGAACACCATAACCTGCATTGGTGCGACTGACTGAAGAGAAGAAAAAAGGTGGAATATACCATGATGACTTTAAGACAGGCAAGGTGCCTTGCCTTCTTAGTAGAGTTTGCACTCTATCCCTTTTGCCTGTTCATTCAGTACAAGTTCACGGGACAGACTACTACAGAGTACAACCTTATAGTTACCTTCTCGCCATTAAAAAAGACTTCTAAAACCCCAATGAAAACACTGTCAAAGTGTAAATATTTACCCCAAAACCCACCTACCCCTCACACACACTCTTTAGAGAAAAACCATTTTCGGATGCAAAGCAGCTGCTTGGTGCACTCCTGTCTCAGTGCCATTTGCTTGCCTGGGTTTGCAGCCAGGATTGTAATATCTGCTTCAAAAAACTGAGAATAGTACTGGTCAATCCTGCTAAGCCCTTTACACTTAGAAATAAAGGGTGGCACACATCCAAAAACCTCATCTGAAAACAGTTACCTGCAGAGGGCACCCATTCTGCTTGAAATAGGAAGGGCTACTGCAAATAGTAGCTTGCTGGTTTTTATTTGTTTGGTTTTTTGAAATGCCACCCACACACAAACACACATTGTTTGTTCCTTGTAGTTCATTCTATAAAAAGATACTTTTTAAAGGTATTGCAATATTGTGACAACACTTAGGCTATGAAAATCAGAATATCAAAGAAAAAAGGAATTATTATTAAGAGTGACAGTAATAGGGAGCAGTAAAGACTACAAATCAAAAACATTACTGATTGTTTTTTTCATAGCATGAGGCAGTTCTCTTTTAACTTACTATTCTTAATCAACATCAACCACCACAAACAAAAAGCAAAGGCCAGAATAATAATGGAAGAACTGTGAATATGGGACTAGACAGAAACACCCAGAGGTGACACTGTCCAGAAAAGCAGACAAGAACTGAGACTACTGGTTTAGTGATTTTAAGTGATCATCCTCCCCCAAGAGGCACCTTGGTACCTCAGGGAGGGCTGCCATAACACAGACCTGCAGGGGTACACAAACTGATCTTTGCTCCAGGAAGGATGAGAGCTGGGGGAGTCTTTTTGAGGTCAGTTTTTCCACTTACATGTCTGTATGTAACTGCATACTCTTCATAGGCACCCTCCTAGCAGATGCAAAGGGCTGTGTGAGTCCCAGTGATCTCTGCTGCATTTTTTAAATAATTAATTTGATTTCAGTGACTGTAGAAAAAGAATGTATCCTGCTATCCAGCTTGCTCCATCTACTGACAAGTTGTAAAATAAAATCACTCTGTCTCTAGCCCTAGATTTAGGCAATGGCGACAAATGTGTGCAGCACCTTGTATTTCAAACCCCCATTTCCTTTTGCATTGATTATTCAAGAAAAAGACTACACATCTTGCAAGCCCCTTTCACAATCTTCCCTTGGGACTGACATGAGCTTCTCACATAGAGGGTAGGCATTTGTACTGTTCTGTGACTTGCATTTCTGTTACATGAAAAGAGGAAAACCACAGATTCCCCTTAACTTGAAGGACTTTCAGTCCCTGGCACAGAATGGCTCCCACCTCTATGTGTCCCCCACAGAGCTCATGTGGCTTCACATTATCAGGCATTTCCTGCCCAGTCCCCAAAGTAGCCTGTTGTGCTTTTGATACTAATTTTGATAGTTGATATTTTTCAATAGCACAAACACAACATGTCAGAAGTCCTTGATTTGTTCTCATCAAGACAGATGAGTTGCTGTTGTTGAAAACAGCCACCCCAGGAGGCAAGCAGTGGCAGATCAGCTCTGCCTGGGTTTACCCCACATGTTTTAAGCATGGATAGGGAGTGAGAGCTGTTAGACCTAGGTACTGCAGTTCCCTGATCTCAATCCTCTCTGTCATTACCTTCTCAAGCTGTTAACAAGGCACTGACTCTACTGACCACAGGAGTCGGCCATAATAAAACACAGGAGCGCCACAGCAGATGTGCCCATTTCAGTCTCCTAACTTCATTTGATTTTTCAAGTATTACGCTTATGCAGACTAAAAATAAGTGGGTCACTGGTTATATCCAAAACATTACTGCCTTGAGGAGATGGTGTGTTTTATCAGTAGAGGAGGGTGAATTGATGAAGGCTATTTTGATCTCAGTTTCTAAGTACCTGCTGCTTGTAAAAGGCAGAAGTTTTAACACCTGTGTTACGGCTACCCTCCATGTATA
>NW_010163445.1:57657-66291 GCF_000695765.1 Mesitornis unicolor | reverse complement strand
GTTCTGTGATTCTGTGATTCTGTGATTTTTGCTCTATATAATATGTTTTTACAATACTGGTGAATAAAGTTAATAAATAGAACATAACAATTTAATTCTATTCCATTTTACCCATAGAAATCACTTACAGGTTTAAAGCCATAACTGTAACTACTTTGAACTGACAAACCTGAAAGATACAGGAAACTATTTTAATTATATATTTCTTTAATTCTTTTTTTCTTGTTGTTGGTTGTTTTTTTGTTTATTTGTTTGTTTTGTTTTGCTTTGTTTATAAATTTATGAGATGCTCTTAGAGGAAATCAGATTTTTATTGCAGTATGGTGTTACTCTTTGGAACAAGTTAGTTCAAATTATATTTTCTGTGACTAGGTAATTCCTTATCTCTGTGTACTGTAACTCCTGCATTTTGGAGTCTAACCATTTTATTTTTTGTAATGAAATTCAAATGATTGAATAGTTTTAGTTCTGCTTTCCACTTTTTCAATTTGTACCACCTGAGCTTAGCTTCGTCTAAGTCGCACACAGAGTTGCTTCTTGTTAACTTTACTTAGAATTCATGGCACTTGCAGCCATGAAGTAGGAATGAAGTGACATTTAGTATCAGCTTGATTTGAGCACTCATTCACAAAAGCTTTTAGCTTTGATTGGAATGACAACAGTGTCAATTCTTACCCTTTACAGAGCTTGCTGTGCACAGAAAACGAAGAATTTCAGTGAACTCCTCTACACCTATGTGAAATTATAAAGAAGATACCCAGTTCAGTATGTGCTACATTTTGTTGAATTAACTTTACATATGAGTTAATAATAAAACTGTAGGCATTTAACCTATTAATTCATTCATATCTAGACACAAATATTTAAATCTTAAGTAGACTTGAAATCCCATCATTGGCTACTAATACTATTATATGAATTTAAGTTTATTCTTAGACTTGTTCTTAGCAGATGAACTGCTAGAACAATAAATGCCTCTACAGTTGATTAATTTTTTTCTTCTAATGAATTAATTTATTTCTATGTTGTGATCTTGTGAAAATAGCCTTTACATAGGGGACAGCAGCAAAGGCTAATATCTTATCACAGAATCACAGAATATTAGGAGTTGAAAGGGACCTGGAAAGATCATCTAGTCCAACACCCCTGCCAGAGCAGGATAAGAAATGTCATTAGAAACATTACTGGACAAAAACTGTTGGGACTACAAACGATATTTTGGAAAAGATGTTTTCCCATCATGAGACTGTTGGATTGCTTATTTTAATAATTTTCAAAATGAAGGGCCATTCATGGTTAAAAGATCTAAACATATGTGACAGTTGAGATGCTGCTAGGTGTCAGCTGTTAACATACACCTGCTTTTTGGTGTCCATTACTATAATTGAATGTTATAATAACTGATTATACCTATAAAAAATTTATAACTTCATTCAATATTGTATTCTAACTCTATTTTAAGTAGCCTGTTCTTTAACCTAAAATAGTTATTATTTATTTCTTTAATGTTCTTTTTGCACAGCAGCTGAGATTATTATGAGTCTCTACCTTAAATAGACAGGAAGTAATTTTTTGTTTCCAGTTAGGACCTCTTTTGTGTGGTATCCTGGGGAACCAGAAAGAGTAATCATCAAGAGTCACGTTTTAGTGAAACAAAACTTGTAGTGTATACATACGAATCGTCATAGATTTGTAACATTGTGGATCAGATTCAATAATATGTATATATCAGCTGCTTATACTAACATTGAAACAGAAGTCTACTTTAATTATTATTTAGCAGTGGGGGCTACTATATCCTTGTATCATCAGAGTAGTATGCAACAGTATAGGAAGTTGATGAATTTGATCATTGATCTTCAGCAGTTCTGAGACTTACAAACTTACTCCAATACTCAGATTTAGCAGCAAACAGAACAGAGAGCTTCCCTCAAAGCAGGTGATCAGTATAATAGAAATATTCTGGTCTTTCTCCATGATTAACGAACCACTTATTTTCAAACTGTAGAACAGAAGGGATGAACTGACACATGGCTGATTTTATATGTGCATAACAAATGCTAAATGGATTTAACCTTGTTTTGTAAGTAGATTATACAATTTAAATACTTTACTATCAGATTTAACTCCATCTTTTAAACCTGATTTTGTCATAAGGATAGCTACTGTCAGTGAGTTCATTCCTTAACAAAAGCAGTACTTAAAAACTGTTGGAGAATTCATTCTTTCTCAGTAGATGTACCTGGAATGCTAAGGTTTTAATTTTCATAGGAGTCTCTTATTTATATCCAGATTTTTCTGGGGGTGGGGGCGGAGGGGGGGGAAGTATTTTTGCTGTGCATTGCATGAGCAATGCTTGTTCAGATGATAAACTGTGTGCCCTGTCATGATAGAATTACTGTGCATATTTGAGTCATGTATGCACATTTCATGTAAGAAACTGAAGCATCCTTGTGGCGCATGTACTGCACAGGTGATATATTCTCTCTTTTGCCCATTAAGTGAAAATGGCATTTATCAAAACGTCCTCTTTACCCTCAAAGACATTCTGATACAATGCAACCTTTGCTATTTGAGGCAAATATTTAGGAAAAAAGAACACACTGGCAACACCATGTAATGAGCTAGATGGAACATCAGTATCTTAATCTTGTTTGTGACATGGTCTTACTGTTCCTTTGTCTTATTTATTTGCATTATATTTGCAAACAGAAACATGGTAATCACAAAGGGTGAATGTCAAGAGGAAGGAGCCAGGCTCTTCTCTGTGACAGCCAATGACAGGACAAGGGGCAATGGGTGCAAGCTGGAGCACAGAAGGTTCAATCTGAATATGAGGAAAAACTTTTTTACTGTAAGGGTTACAGAGCAGTGGAACAGGCTGCCCAGAGAGGTTGTGGAGTCTCCTTCTCTGGAGACATTCAAAACCTGTCTGGACACGTTCCTGTGCAACCTAGTCTAGGTGATCCTGCTCTGGCAGGGGGGTTGGACTGGATGATCTTTCGAGGTCCCTTCCAACTCCTAATATTCTGTGTATCTTGGAAATATTAATTATTTAAGACTTGTGTAAGTGCTTTCAGAATGTACCATGAAGTGGTGTATAATTTCTGAGTCAGCTTACTTATTCGCTTATGTTTCTGAAGTTATAGCATGGAAGGACTCTGAAGCTCTACACCTGTCTAAGACTTTTTTGTGACTCTACTGAAAGCTTGGGTTCACAGTAGAACTCTAATGCAATATTTTTAGGCAAGCTCAGTCTTACCAGCTATAAATGCTTTAAGACAGAATGAGTTGTAACAAACAGGTAAATTAGTAGTTGCTCTGGAGAAACACTCGCTGTTATATGACCTTTAAATATCTATTATGAAATCTCTCCAGTTTCCTTGTGTGTCACTTCTATACATCCCATCATTTACAATTATTTATGCAAAATGTCTGATATGTTAGTGTTTCCACTCTTTTCCTCTCACTAGTCAAAATCCTCTAATTTCATGACACAGTTTTATTACTAATTAGTCTGAAAAATCAAGAGAAAGTTGCCAACAACTCTAAGAGGACTTGAGAGTTCAATTAAAATATTCAGGTGCAATTGTCTAAATTCCCTAGAAATAGTGGTCTTTAATGTCTCAATAGATCCTTTTGCAACAGAGCAGGTTAAAGACCCAATGTGTAACCTCTACAGTTCTCACTTTGAGGATTTTTTTTCCTTCTTTTCCTTCTCTTTCTATAAGGCCTCTCCACTTTGTCCTACTCTCCTTTCTTTGTTGTGTCCTTTTGTGAGTTTCGTACTGTTACAGTTTTCACTTGTTCCAGCAGCTTAAGTAGAAAATACCGGGGTCAGCCGGAGGCTGCAATGCTCCTTCTTGCACAGAAGTTAAGAAATACAAACAAGACTGACCTTTTTAGCACTCATTTCTACATTTTCAAGAGCTATGAAAAGGGAGCTGTGCACACTGAGATGACACTTCCCTGCTTAATCATCATTCTTTTTACTTGTTCTTTGTGAACAAAGCAAATGTTTTAATGGCTGCAACTTCAAAAATCTATAGGTAGTTAGGATAGGGAACTACAGCTGGAGAGGTTAAGTAACTTTTTTTAAAAGAACCCTTTCTGCAGTTCTAAAATCTTCAAAGATAAGTTATAGAGTATTGATTATTACTATCTATTTTTCTTTAAGTAATAATGAAAATAATTCAAAATTAGACTAAAGAAAAATTCACTGAGCACGCCTGAATTTTGGGGGAAGGAAGGCTAAAGAAGGGAGATTTTAGAATCCTCATAAGAAAATGAGACTCAATTGTCACCTTAATGACTCAACACCAAGACTTAAAGCCTTTATTTGCCTGTCTTGACTCAGTCAGAAAATGTACTTGAGTTTGTTTTTCAACCTTGCAGGCAACTGTCTCAAACACAGTACAGTAGTGATGCCCTCATTCTTTCCTGCTCACTTATTCACTTTTGCAGAAAATATGACACACTCACTGGAACAAAAAAACCCAAATCACATCTGCCACAGAAGGTGTGAAGATGGAACTAGCAGATCAGAATGTCACTTTTGTATTTGCCAATAAATATTTAGCTAATTCAGAAAAGGCAACTTAAACAGCAAGGACTGAAAAAAATCCTGCCTTGGTATGTCTCGTTTTGTTTAGTGTTTGAGATTCTTATCTTCAGACTCAAGCTTGAATTTACCTGAGGACTTCCAGAATGTCTATTTTTCTGTTTAAAAAAAAAGAAAAAGTATTTGCTCTTGGTAGTACATTGTGAGCGGTCATGTTTATAGGTATGAAAAAAGATTTTAAACTCTCTAACAGGAGAAGAAAACAAACTGATGTCTTGGAATCTACAGGAGAGCACTACAAGCAGGGATGTCAAGTAAAAGGGCAACAGCATTACCAACTCATGTAAACAAACCAATTATTTCCTGTTTTGGAATATAACAATAAGAAGGAATGGTAAATTTTTTTCTTACTTGCTTAAACAGGTTAAAAAAGAAGACTTTCCCATTTTCCTGTAGAACAAAACATTAGTATTTTCTGTGATTGTTGAAGGAATTCCTTAGGAAGAGCCCTGCCCAGCACTTTTCTGTGGCTATCTGAGAATCTGTTCTAGAAAAACTGATGAACTCTACAAATGCAGCTTGCATACCATGCCATTCAACAGGGAGATGCTGTCAGCACACATCTGCTGATATAGTTCATTCATGATGTACACCGTTTTGTCCAGGAGAGAGAGGTACCTATGGTAAAGAAGGTTGAGTTGGACATTAATTCAGTAAACTGGACATATACAAATGATGTATCCAAAGGGGTTGAGGGAGCTGGCTGCTATAATTTTGAGGCCATTATTTTCTTTCAAAAGTTGTGATGACCAGGTGAATTGTCCAATAACTTGAAAATAACCTAAATATGTTCAGTCCCTGTAAAAAAGAATTCCAGCTGCACACTGGCAAAGGCAAAAGCTCCAGAAAAGTGATTATTCATCTCTCAGCAACTGGGAGGAGGCCTGTTGGAGTACTGTGTCCAGATTCGGGCTCACAGCACAAGGGAGATAGCGACAAACTGGGGAGACTTCAATGAAGGTCTGCTAAGGGGACTGGGGCACTTGAAAGCCTGAGGGACTAATGTGGATTTCATGGAGCTATGGAGTTTTTAAGTACATACAGAAGTACATTAAAATCATTGGATGCAATCAACTTTGGTAACACTTCAGAATAATTGCCAGGAAAGTTATAAAGCATATGTATGCTTTGAAGTGTGCAGCTACTATCTAAATAATTGTACAGTAAGTGGATTCACTCAGCTATAACTTGAAAGCCAGAACCCTGTGTCACATCAGGACAATGACATAACAGAATGAAGACTTTTTCAAAATGCTTCTTATGCTGAAATGTGTGTGATTGAAGTCTTCCTGATAAACAAGGTTTCAATGACATCTTCTGTTGCATCTGCTGCCATCATGGATCACTGGATCTGTATATAGCAGAATCTAAACCAAAGGACGTGTCTATGGTATGGGTATGGGTACTATTTTTTTTTTATAATTTTTAATCTCAGAGCATTGAAATGTCATCAACACAGTTGCTGAGGGCATCATAAAAATTGTCATTGGTAGCTTGGTAGAACTAAATCTACCCCTTCCTTTAAACAAGCTGTGCAACAGTTAGACTCCTCCCTAGTTCATACAGGTACAGAAAGCTAAAACCAGTCAGGCTGAGACTAACTGAAATAGGCTGAGAGACTTGGAGTTGTTCAATCTGGAGAAGGCTCTGAGGGGACCTTATAGTGACCTTCCAGTACTTGAAAGGTATTTATAAGAAAGCTGGGGAAGAGCTGTTCACTAGGGCATGTAGCAATAGGACCAGGGCTAATAGTTTTAAATTAGAAAAGGGTAGATTTAGGTTGGATATTAAGGGAAAGTTTTACAATATAAGGGTGGTAGATCACTGGAACAGGTCGCCCAGAGAGGTGGTGGAGGCCCCATCCCTGGAGATATTCAAGGTCAGGCTTGATGGGGCTCTGAGCAACCTGATCTAGTAACATTGTCCCTGCTCACTGCAGGGGGGTTGGACTAGATGATCTTTAAAGGTCCCTTCCAACCCAATACATTCTATGATTCTGTGATGATTTTGAAGACCCATTTTTGTTTGGCTTTTAAATGTTTGGCTGAATAGTATGTTTTTTTTCCCCTCTCCCACCAAACTTTAATTTGAGAGAATTTCTTTGTCTATGTAGAAGATTATTTTAGAACCTCATATAGTATAAACTGTCCTTGATTTAATGAAATTAGTAATCTACAGTGATTTATCTCAGGGTTGGTTTTTTTTGTTGTTGGGGTTTTTTTGTGTGTTTGTTTGGGGTTTTTGTTTTTGTTTCTGTTTTTTCTCCCCAGTAGTGATATAAAATGTTAAATGAAGAGGAACAGCTAAAGGCAAACCTGAAGCAAATATTTTAACTGATATTAGCACAGATTTATATGTGTTTTTCAATAGACTTATCTTTTGCAGTGTCCAAGTTTGAAGCTTAAGCCAAAATTTGGGAAAAATTCGTCTCTTTGTAGTCAAACAAAATAATCTGAGTCAAAACTGTCAAACTCTGCATGATTCTCCAAGTTATTTTCATCCTCAATGTGTCAGCTACATTTTTAATTTCAAGATAATTGTTTGTTTTTATATTAATTGTCTTTGAGAAAGCTCTTACAGAGCAATCAGCAAAAGATTGCCTGGTTCATTCAAAACATGAAAACCAAGAGTGTTCTTTAACATGAGATGTTTCCTTACAACATGAAGACTCTTTTTGAGAGGCTTTTCAATGGAGCCTTTTGAATTAAGGGTATGGACATAGTCCATGAGTGGGTTGATTTGCCATACATCTCTGATTTTCTCTGTACATACCAAAAATATTGATGCATCTAACTTACTTAATTTCTGTGTTGCCTATAGTCTTTCTTCCCTTCCACTATCCTTTTTATATAAAAAGCATTATCTATCTATTTATCTATCTATCTGTCTTTCTGTCTGTCTCTTCATACTCAGGTTGTTACTAGAGATGAGAAGCTGAATACTTTTCATATGTGCTCATAACACTGCATATAAGACTGTGAAGAAATCATATCTTGTCTGTTTTTCATCTAAACATCTTCTCATTTCTACAGCCAGGTATGGAACTTTCTTGGATACTTTCATCTCCTGTCTAATGGCTTGATCTATTTTCAGATGCATTGATAATCACAAAAATGAGATAATGCAGAAAATGCGAACACAGTTGTTTCAAGAGCAAACTCCAATAACAGAGACCTTTAATCTTTCTCCCTCCACATTTTCCTTGGTTTACTTCTGTGAAAATAAATAAGTTATTTATTTGCTATGAGAAAGGGGAAAAGTCTGAACAAGTAACAGTCCTGTCCCAAAGGTATCCTTATTTATATCTGGTAAGCAGATTGCTGACCCAAGGAAAGTACAGCACGAATATAAACAGTGTTATAAACAGCACAAATACTGGAGATCAAGTACAATTGAAAGTACAAAATCTATGTTAAATTTGTGCTATTCATTATCACTTGCACTAAGCAACCATATATAAAACTTTTGAGAAATTATCTAAGCGTTACCCTTTCTCCATTTTTTCCTTCTATTGGCACAGTGTCAGTCACAGAATAATTGAAATCTGAAGTGTAGATGTTATGCTTTTTTGATAGTCAATTTCTTACTACTTGAAAAGCAGGTAAAAGAAAGAGAAGGAGCAAGAGATTTCTCAGTTTTTTTATATAGAATAACCTGGGGCTATATTTATGATAAAACTTATAAAACTAAGTTAAAATATTATATTTTCTTGTCTCTTGTTCTTGGATGAGTCTAACTGGTGTAAGCACTATGGTCCAGATGCATCCTGCTTAACTTTAGGCCCCAGATTTAAAAGCATATTGACTTATGCTCTGTGTATGCTCAGTGGAGAGGGGGAGCTCAGGAGAGTGATACATTCTACCCAAGATAAGTAGTGACATCCTAAAGAAGCTCTGAAAACCAAGGCTTAAGTTCTGTACTTGCCACTCTCACTTGGATGCACTGTCACTAGGCTACTTGGACAAGCTCTCTCTTGCTTGCTTTCCCTTTCATTCAGGCACTCACTGTGCAGC